>NC_048299.1:4159012-4429211 GCF_013100865.1 Trachemys scripta elegans | reverse complement strand
AAAGCAACAAAGAGTCCTGTGGCACCTTATAGACTAACAGATGTATTGGAGTATAAGCTTTCGTGGGTGAATACCCACTTCTTCAGATGCTTATGCTCCAATACATCTGTTAGTCTATAAGGTGCCACAGGACTCTTTGTTGCTTTTTACAGATCCAGACTAACACGGCTACCCCTCTGATACTTGTTATCTATATGGGGCCAGATCTTCAGCTCTTGTAAACTGACATAGCTCCAGTAGAGCTACACCAATTTACATCAAGTGAAGTGATCTGCTCCATTATTATTGTGATTAATTATTTGTATTGCAGTAGTACCTAGAGGTTCCAGCTGAGATTCATAGATTCCAAGGTCAGAGGGGACCATTGTGATTATCTAGTCTGACACAGCATGGGCCAAGATTACAGATCAGGTTCCCATTGTGTTAGGTGCTGTACATAGTCATAGTGTAACGCCAACAGACCTCAGTCATCGGTGGGCAGGATCGAACTGGGGACCTCTGGAGCTTAGTGAATGAGCCTCTACTGCATGAGCTAAAAGCTGACTGGCTCTTAGCTAAGGCTGTAGAACAGACTCATTTTAACTCTCTCTAAGTGGTCTCGGTGCCAGGAGCGGCGCCAGGGTTTTTGCTGCCCTAGGCAGCAGCGGTCCTCCTCTGAGCATTCTGCGGCAGGGGTCCTTCTGCTCCGCGTCTTCGGGGCACTTCGGTGGCGGGTCCCGGAGCGAGTGAAGGACCCGCCGCTAAATTTCCGCTGAAGACCTGGAGTGGAAGAACCCCCCGCCGCCGAATTTCCGCCGAGGACGGCAAAATGCCGCCCCCCCAAATCCTGCTGCCCTAGGCGACCGCCTAGGGGTCGCCTAGTGGAAGTGCTGGCCCTGCTTGGTGCCATTAGCTGGGACAGAACACCACACCCAGAAGGTGTGTGGGTTACAATAGTAAGAGATAGTCCCAAGCCTGAAGAATTTCTAATAGTCAAGACAAAGGAAGTGTTCCTGTCCCCATTTTCCATAACAGGAACTGAGCTGGAGAGAGAGATTAAAGCACAGATCCTGAAGATAATGAAGCCCCTAACTCTCATTGAAACCAATGGGAGTTAGGCACCTGCATACCATTGACTTGCCCTAAGTGACTTGTCCTAAGTGACTTGCCCATGGTCACACAGGGAATTTTTGTTGGCCTTCTTTGTATGGGGTAAATTTCACCTATTGCAGGCAGGGATGGGATGGGGGACTAGAATCAGGCCTTTAATAGCTTCCTGATCCCATGAGAGGGAATGAGATGAGCTGTACTGTCTCAGTTCCCTGAACAGAAATCACCCATGGGAAAAGCTCATGGTTACCTTGCATTTCCTTGTAAGGCATCCTTCTGGAAAGACTCGGCCTGGGCAAGTGCAGCTGGAACTGCAAAGCATAAAAACATTTGCCATTCCAGGGATGCTGGGACAATTCGTATGGAGGGGCCGGGGGGGGGTGGGGGGGAAGGGGGGCGGGGCTGAGATTCACTGAACCAAACAGCAAACCCTGTATACGATGGAAACGACTTCAAGCCAAGGGGTGCGGCAGTACCCCCAGATCCAGCACCTATATGCCATTGTATTTAAATTGTAATGCAAGAAAGCAGCTCTCTTGGTCATATTTATGCATTTAGTCAACAGCCCCTCAAGCCCCTGCAAAGAGCTATTTTCCGTTCTCCACCAGAGGACCCAGAGCTGGCTAAACACGCTGGCGGAGAGAGTGCTTCTCCCTAAAGGTCGTTCCTCACACAGGCACTCGGTCCTCATGGGGAATAGGAGCTGGAAAATGCTTCTACGGCTAACAGTGAATTTGTCTTTACATTATAACATTTATTTTTAGCCTCTCAACTACCTACGCCGTGATACAAGGGATCAGCAAAGGGGAAAAACAGCACTTCCCCCACCCCATTAGCTTTAATAGCTCCGATTTTTCAAGTTACTCAGTGATGATCTTAGGTGCTCTGTAGCCGTCTCCATGCTGTGATGAGCTCAGGACCTTTGAAATGCTAACAAGTTACCTGAGCTACTTTCCGCTTCTTTTTTTGTAGAGGGCATGAGTGGGGGGAAGAAGCTAACTGAAGATGGATGGGTGCTCTCTCTTGAAATTGAAGAATGGCATGACCGCAGTGTAACTACAAGGGACCAGATCCTCAACCGGCATAAATCAGTGTCACTCCTCTGATGTCAATGGAGTGTGAAGGAAAATATGGTGGGCTTACAACTTTCGCCAGGCTTTTAGGCCTAAACTTTGTTTCTAGGCTGTGTTGAACTTTGGTTCAGCTTGTCTCTGTGTATAAGGGGCAGAGAGGAGGGGGACAGAGTGACGAAAGAGTGATGGAAAGTTGCTTCTGTGTGTCAAGGGGTAAAAGGAGTCACAGTGGAAAATCTCCAAACAGAACCATTTGTAACAGCCCAAGCTTAGGAACTATATAACCGCAATAGCACTGTTAGAAAAGTCAAACCGCGAACGAACCAGACCGTGAATAATAAGAAGCGTGATTGTTCTTTTTGCTTTTGACCTGTATTCATTTTGCAATGTATTCCAAATAAGGTAATTAATACGGAAGTATGTGTAATTCGTCTGCGGTTTTAAGCTTTAAAAAGCTTGTGTGTTCCTGAAATCGGGGGGCAGCTACTGGGAGCTGTTACCCCCCTGCGCTTGTATCAATAAAGGAGCCTCGGGCTGATCTGATCCAAACTCAACGTGTGGTCAATTTTCCACAACAGGAGTAATGCTGGTTTACACCAGCTGAGCCTCTGGACCTGCAAATGAACCGTTCTCCGGCGCTTCCCTTCTGCAGAACACTTTGTGAAAGAGAGGAACCCTCCCTCCAGGAACCCTGGCCTCTCCCAACATCACTGTTTCCAAAGGAATGACTCGCACATCCTACATTCCACCAGGAATGGCTCAGTGGTGATCTGAGGACCACAGTCGGAGACCCACTATCCCAGAAGGCATGGTCAAATCCCTCCTCATACAACCCTGCTCTACTGTGATGCCTACAGGAAATCCAACAACTAAAGTTGCCTGGGTTGACCTCAAGCCGGAATAAATTATATTGCTTATTTAAAAAAAAATAGAATAATTTAACTGAGCACAATTTGATCCTACAGAACCAAGCATTGTTGTTATTTATTTATGGAATAGGCAGCAGGTTGAAAATAAACATACGGCAGTACTTCTTCATACAACACACAGTCAACCTGTGGAACTCATTGCCAGGGCATGTTGTGGAGGCCAAAATTATAATTAGATAAGGTCACGGAGGGTAGGTCCATCAATGGCTATAGCCAAGATGGTCAGGGACACAACCCAATGCCCCAGGTGTTCCTAAACATCTCACTGCCAGAAGCTGAGACTGGACAACATGGGATAGTTCACTCGAAATTGCCCTGTTCTGTTCATTCCCTCTGTCATAACTATAAAGGGAAGGGTAACAGCCCTCCTGTGTACAATACTATAAAATCCCTCCTGGCCAGAGACTCCAAAATCCTTTTACCTGTAAAGGGTTAAGAAGCTCAGGTAACCCAGCTGACATCTGACCCAAAGGACCAATAAGGGGACAAGATACTTTCAAATCTTGGTGGGGGGGAAGGCTTTTGTTTGTGCTCTTTGTTTTGGGGGTTGTTCGCTCTTGGGACTGAGAGGGACCAGACATCAATCCAGGCTCTCCAAATCTTTCTGAACAAGTCTCTCATATTTCAAACTTGTAAGTAAACAGCCAGGCAAGGCGTGTTAGTTTTTATCTTTGTTTTCTCAACTTGTAAATGTACCTTTTTGCTAGAGTGTTTATCTCTGTTTGCTGTAACTTTGAACCTAAGGCTAGAGGGGGTTCCTCTGGGCTCTTTAAGTTTGATTACCCTGTAAAGTTATTTTCCCTCCTGATTTTACAGAGATGATTTTTACCTTTTTCTTTAATTAAAAGCCTTCTTTTTAAATACCTGATTGATTTTTCCTTGGTTTTTAGATCCAAGGGGGTTGGATCTTGATCCACCAGGAGTTGGTGGGAGAAAGGAGGGGGATGGTTAATTTCTCCTTGTTTTAAGATCCAAGGGGTTTGGATCTGTATTCACAGGGAATTGGTGAAGAGTCTCTCAAGGCTACCCAGGGAAGGGAATTAGCACTTTGGGAGTGGTGGCAGCGGACCAGATCTGAGCTGGTAGTTAAGCTTAGAAGTTTCATGCAGGCCCCCACATTTGTACCCTAAAGTTCAGAGTGGGGAAGCAGCCTTGACACCCTCTGAAGCATCTGATATTGGCCACTGTTGGAAGATGGGACAATGGGCTATATGGACCATTGATTTACCTAGTATGGCCATTCTTATGTTCTTATAATAGAGAAGTTCTTAGATGCCCCAACTAAGATCATGGCCCCATTGTGCTCAGTTCAGGCACATAGTAAGAGGCAGCCTGAAGCCCTAAAGAGTTACAGTCTAACTATAATCCACAGAGGGGTGAAGGTCACAATGGCAATAGAGAAGATGGATGGTCCAGTGGTTCGGGCACTAGCCTGGGAATTGGGAGACCTGCATTTGATTTCCTGCTCTACCACAGACTCGACTGCCCATGTGACGTTGGTCAAGTCACTTAAAGGCTGTCTACCCAGCGGGAAAGAGGATGTGTTGCTAACTTGGGTTTAAAATAGAAATGAAGACTGGGCAGCTTGAATTCAACGCTAGGGGCTTAAAAGCAGAGTTGCTGTGTCGTCACTGCTACATTAACCTGAGTTAAGAATACACTTTTTTTTTGCAATGAAGACATATGCCTTAATCTGTCTGGGCCTTTGTTCCTCATCCGTTATATGGAGACGATAGCACTTCCCTATGCCACAAGGGGGTTGTTAACCTATGTGAGGGGTTGCAAGCTGCTCAGATAACAGGGGCATATAAGTACCTTAGATAGAAAGAGCCCAACTCTCTTTATTCCCAGTACATTTCTTTAGCCTCTAAACCACCCTCTCTACCCTCACCACACCACATTCTTATTCGTGCTTCCCTCCCCATTGTTTGCTCCACCTACTTGTGGCATCTGGTTTCAAATTAGATTGTAAGCACTTTGGGGCAGGTGCCATGTCTCACTAGGTGTTTGCAGAGCACTCAGCACAAGGGGGCCCCAATCCTGATCAAGGCCTCTTGGGCGCCACCACCAGACGTGCAAGGCCCAGGATTGTGCCTGTCATAGGCTCCGAGCAAGCAAACAAAGGCTCTTTGCCCACCAGCCTGTGTGCACTCCTATGGGGCACGGTATATTCTCACCCCAAATCCTGTTTTCTAGCTGAGATGTACGATTGAAGCCATTAAAGTGTCAACCACCACCACCGCCCACTTACCTCCAAGATCTTCTTGGTTATGTGCAGGGAAAACCTGTGATAATCTCAGCCTGACAATGTTTGAACACCCCATTAGCAGGTGCTGGTTTTACTGAGAAAGGACTAAGTGGATTCTGCTGGTTCAGCAGGGCAGGTCACTGGTTAGTCCACCTGGAGGGCTGGAAAGAGGATCCAGTGTACGGGCTGACCAATCCTGAAGGAGGAACTCTAGGAGCTCCCAAGCTTGGGAAGAAGGTGTGAGCTGAAGGTGTGAGCTAAAAGTTGGAAGTGGAAGCTAGACACATTCAAAATTGAAATAAGGCACAAGGTTTTAAAAGTGAGGGTATTCAACCATTGAAATAACTCATCTAGGGATATAGTGGATTGTTCATCACCTGAAGTCTTTACATCAAGATTGGATGTCTTTCTAAAAGAGATGCTATAGGCCAACCCGAAATTATGAACTTGATGCAGAAATGATTGGGTAAAGCTCTCTGGTTTGTCTTCTACAGGAGGTCAGACTAGATGATCAAAATGGTCCCTTCTGGCCTTAAAATCTATGAATCTATGTATGTTACCTCATGGCTGTTTTGCTTGTCAATAAAGGCACCGCCTGGGAAGGGATGAGTTTGGACTTACTATGCAGACTGTTTGTGGAGCAAGCGGGGATAGGTGCCTACAATATCCAGATACCACCATGTGGTTGGAAATTGCTGACTCATTCATGGCGACTGTGCAAGCCATTAGCCATGGATGTCCAGATCCTCAAAGCTATTTAAGCACCTAACGCCCACTGAAATTAATATAAATTAATTAGGTGTGTAAGTACCGCCGAAGATCCGGGCCTTATTAATTGGCCCTTCTTGCTCCATTGAATCCTTTGCTCATAGGACCAGATTGCTTTGAAATGCCGGAGTATGCTCCATTTTGGGTTCTGAAAAGTGACAAACAAGTCAATAAGGCCAATCCGTTCCCACAGTATTTCCAAGATTTGTAGACTCATAGACTTTAAGGTCAGAAGGGACCATTATGATCTTCTAGTCTGACCTCCTGCACAACGCAGGCCACAGAATCTCACCCACCCACACGTGTAACAAACCCCTGACCTATGTCTAAGCTATTGAAGTCCTCAAATTGTAGTTTAAAGACTTCAAGGTGCAGAGAATCCTCCAGCAAGTGACCCGTGCCCCATGCTGCAGAGGAAGGCGAAAAACCCCCAGGGCCTTTGCCAATCTGCCCTGGAGGAAAATTCCTTCCCAGTATCAAATATGGCGATCAGCTAAACCCTGAGCATGTGGGCAAGACTCACCAGCCAGCACCCAGGAAAGAATTCTCTGTAGTAACTCAGATCCCACCCTATCTAATGTCCCATCACAGACCAACGGCATATTGGGCTGTATTAGTAGGAGCATTTTCAGCAGATCGAGAGCAGTGATTATTCCCCTCTATTCTTTGCTTTCTCCCTGATTCCCTGGTTCAAAACCAATTTGCCACTCCAGTCTCCTGCCAGGAGAGATGGTGCAGGAGAGTCCAGGAACGGCAGATTGCAAACTGAGCTGAGCACAGCGTGAAATGGAAACAGCTTAGTCAGTTGATGAATACGGCGTATTAAAAGTCAGGATGGTTTAACCACAAAGTGCTCTCGGATTTCCCCAGATGGCGCGAGGAAGGCAAGGGGCTAAGCTGGCGGGAGTATGTGATACCAGCAGTAAATGAAATCATGCACCAGTGCAACTGATTTGTCTGCACCTGGTGACTGTTGTAAGAAATAGCCGCCAGTTGGGGTATAAACCTGGTTGTAAAGGGATTTGCATTTCAGTACATTCTATGCTTCCAGTGTCTGTGGCTCCAGGGCAGTCCTGCCATGCCAGGGCCTCTGTGTTCCTTTCAGTGGAACTGGAAGCCTGGAAACTCTGGTGTAGTAAGATGAAGCCCTGAAACATAAACTCTTGTGTCAGAGGCCCAGTCTGAGGCCTGGAGCCTGAACCAAAGTACTTCCAGGCATTGCTAAGCAAAAGTTGGGCTGTGAGCCAGATGTGGTACCACATCTTGGAGCTCCAGTTTTAGCTGGGGCTCATCTCCCACCTCTACAACTACCATGGGGCCATGAGTTTGGAGGGCTGGGATGGGCTTCTAAGGTCTACAACTCCAGGGCAACCCTATCCAGTTCCAGGGACAGCAGAGCTTCCAGACTCCCAGGCCAGCTGGCTAGTGAGTTCGGAAGCCCTGGTGTCCCTGGCCCTGAGGCTATCCACATGGTGGGGCTGCCTCACAGCAGGTGACTGTAGGAACCCTGGCTGCTGCTAAGTGAAACTGACATGATGCTTGTCAGTTTCACCACTGCTTGCCCCACTCCTAATGAGGTCAGTAATTGATCAAGCTGAAAAATTCCGGGGAGGAGAGGGAATTGCAAAAAAATAAATTTAAAAAATCGCAGTCATTTTCATTCTGCAGCCTTTGGAAGGGATCTCCCTTTAGCTCATTCAAAAGTTGTGACAACCATTTTTATTGAAAAATATGTCTCAAATATTTTGTTTTTTTCATTTTTGGGGGGTGTTTTGTTTCATCATTTTTCCCACTTGTTTCCCTGCTTCCCTCCCTCCCCTTTAGGATATTGTTTTTCATTTTGCCCCTGGGGGTTGTGGAGAAAAGAAAGAAGGAAATGGGAGAGAGGGGAAAAAAAGAAAACTGGAAAAAAAAGGAGAGAAAAGGCTATATATTTTTTTTTTTTGCTTTCCAATTTTGAAAAAATAGAACATTTAAAAAAATCATAACAATTTCTGATTTCCAAAAGAGGCTATTTCTGTCTTAACAATGATTTCATATAAAAATTCCCCCCCGGCTTTAATGAACAGTAATCGAGCCCAAAATGAATGTCAAACCAGTGGGGTGAAATATTCCACTTATGCTAAGGAAATCCTAAACCCATAGTCTCCTAGTCATACTAGAACAACCGCTTTAAGCTTCCCTAGACTATTGCATGTTCTTTCTGACCTGCCTCCAAGGCACATTTTCTGCTTTGATGGTTTATTTTGGTCACTGACAGGCTGCACACGCATGGTCAGTTTGTCCTTGAAATTCTTCATCCAGCACCTGTTCAGCATTAAAACACAAGACTCTGCAAACGAGCATTTCCCAACCAGACGTGAGGAACGTGGGAAACTCTGAACTCCGATGAACTCTCTTCTCCATTAACTTTTATAGTGGACGGTGTCCTTTGTTTTTGAAAGTCGATTGAACGGCCTTGGTTAAAGAAGAAGCAACCTTGAGATCGGTTGAGCTGCGAGCGGCTCCTATTGAAAACAAGAGCTCGGTCTAGCTTGCCTCTTTTAGCTTGCTGCAAAATTGTGGCCAGCCTATATACCTATTGGAAAACAGTTGGTCTTTTGAATTGATGCTGCTTGCCTTGAAGGTGCCATGGGGAAGATATTTTCCTCTTGAAAACGGAGACAAGAAACATGGAAAAAATAAGAAAAGAGAAAATAAAACTAATTAAACCCGAAATTAGGGGCTTTAGTCTCTCCCCGTATGGAAGCTGTTCCATATCCTTGCCCTTCTCTGAACCTTTTCCAGTTCCACTCTATCCTATTTGATATGGGGCAACCAGAACTGGACAGAGTATTCAAGATGTGGGTGTACCATGTATTTATATTGTGGCGTTATGATATTTTTCTGTCTTTTCGATCCCTTTTCTAATAATTCCAAACATTCTATTCGCCTTTTTGGCTGATGATGCACATTGAGTGGATGTTTTCAGAGAACTATCCACGATAAGGCCAAGATCTCTTTCTTGAGTGGTAACAGCTAATTTAACATCATAGATGCATAGTCGGGATTATTTTTTTCAGTGTGCGTTACTTTGCACTGATCAACACTGAATGGCATGTGCCGTTTGGTCACCCAGTCTCCCACTTTTGTGAGATTCCCCTATAACAATTCGCAATCAGCTTTGGACTTAACTATTATGAAAAATGGTGTATCCTCTGCAAACTTTGATACTTCATTGTTCACTCCTTTTTTGAGATCATTAATGTATATGTTGAACCATAGGCACCGACTCCGTGGATACTTCGGGGCTGGAGCACCCATGGGGAAAAATTGGTGGGTACATAGCACCCATCGGCACCTCCCTGCCCCATCCCCCACTCCCAGCTTACCTTTGCCTCTGCCTCTTCCCCTGGGTGCACCGCATGCCCGCTTTTTCCCCCAGCTGCAGGCGCTTGCACTGCGAAACAGCTGATTCGCATGGCAAGCGCTGGGAGGGACGGGGAGGAGGGGGAATGCAGCGCGCTTGGGGAAGAGGCGGGTCCAGGGTGGGGATTTGGGGAAGGGATCCAATAGGGGCAGGGAGGGGGTGGAGTTGGGGCGGAGACTTTGGGGAAGGGGTTGGAATGGAGGCGGGGCAGGGAAAGGGAAAGGGTGGGGGTGGGGCGGGGCCAGGGCTGGTGGGGTACGAGCACCCACCGGCACCGGGGAAAGTTGGCACCTATGTGTTGAACAGCACAGTTCCCAGTACAGATCCTTGGGAGACGCTGCTGTTTACCCATCTCCATTCTGAAAAAGTGACCATTTAGTCCTACCCTTTGTTGCTTATCTTTTAAGCAATTACTGGTTCATGAGAGGACCTTTCTTCTGAGCCCGTGGCTACTTAATTTCCTTAAGAGCCTTTGGTGAGGGACCTTGTCAAAGATTTTTTGAAAATCCAAGTTCGCCATATCAACTGGATCACTTTTATCCACATGTTTGTTGACACCCTCAAAAAATGCTAATAGATTGGTGAGGCATGATTTCCCTTTACAATAGCCTTGTTGACTCTTCCCCAACAAATCGTGTTTATCTACGTGTCTGGTAATTCTGTTCTTTAATATACCATATATACTAGTTCATTAGCCCGTTCATTTATAAGCTGACCCCCCAAGATGGTGAGGTAAAAATAGCAAAAACTGTATGACCCTTTCATAAGCCGACCCTATATTTCAGGGGTTTGCAAACTCTGGCTCCTGGCCCGTTAGGGTAAGCTGCTAGCAGGCCTAGACATTTTGTTTACCTGGAGCATTTACTGGCACTGAACCCCTCAGCTCCCAGTGTCCTCGATTTGCCGTTCCCAGCCCATGGGAGCTGTGGGAAGTGGCACACCACTTCCCGCAGTTCCCATGGGCTGGGAACGGCGAACCGCGGCCACAGGGAGCCGAGGGGCTCCGTGCCTGTGAACGCTCCAGGTAAACAAAACGACAATGCATTAGATATTTAATTAAATGATTCCATAGAGTTTAAAATCACCAAAAATATTCGGCTTATGAACAAGTATATACGGTAGTGTCTACCAATTTGCCTGATACTGAAGTTAGGATCAGTAATTGCCAGGGTTGCCTCTGGAGCTCTTTTTAAAAATCAGAGTTACGTTAGCTAACTTCCATGCGTCTGGGACAGAGGCCTGTTTACATGCTACAGTTACATACTACAGGTGGCAGTTCTTCAACTGCATACCCGAGTTCCTTCAGAATTCTTGGGTGACTATCATCTGGTCCTGGGGACTTATTCCTGTTTAATTTATCAATTTGTTCCAAGCCCTCCTCTATTCCCTCCTCAATGTGGGAAAATACTACAGATTTGTTACCCAGAAAAACTAGCTCTGTTGTAGGTATCTCTCCTGCATCCTCTGCAGTGAAGACCAGTGCAAGGAATTTATTTCGCTTCTCTGCAATGGCCTTGTCTTCCTTCAGTGCTACTTTAACACCTTGTCATCTAGTGCACGACTGCTTGTTTGGGAGGCTTCCTTCTTCTGATGTACTTAAAAAAATTCTTACTGGAAGCTTTTGTGTCTTTAGCAAGTTGCTTGTCAAATTCTTCCTTAGCCTGTGTTATATTTTTTACACTTAACTTGCCAGAGTTTGTATGCCTTCCTATGATCATCACTAGGTTTTGATTGCCAAACATCAAAGATGCCTCTTTGCCTCTAACAGCCTCCATTACTGTGCTGTTTAGCCATGGGGGCATTCTTTTGGTCCTCTTATTGTCTTTTCTGATTTGGTGGTACACATTTAATCTGATCATCTCTTATGGTGGTTTTTTAAAATAGCCCCAATGCTGCTTACAGGCATTTAACCCTTGTGACAGCTCCTTTTAATTTGCATCCTCAATTTTTACTAGTTCCCCATTTTAAAGTGAAATGCTACTGGGGTGGGGTTTTTTGGTATTATCCCCCCTACACGGATGTTAAATGTAATTGAATGATGGTCACTATTACTAAGCAATACAGCTATCTTCATCTCTTGGACCAGATCCTGTGCTCCACTTAGGACTAAACCAAGAATTGCCTCTCCCCTTGTTAGTTCCAAGACTAGCTGCTCCAAGAACCAATCATTTATGGCAGTGGCTCTCAAACTTTTGTACTGGTGACCCCTTTCACATAGCAAGCCTCTAAGTGTGACCCCCCCCACACACATATAAATTAAAAACACTTGTTTATATATTTAACACCATTATAAATGCTGGAGGCACAGTGGGGTTTGGGGTGGAGGTTGACAGCTCGTGACCCCCCATGTAATAACCTCATGATCCCCGCGGGGCCCGACCCCCAGTTTGAGAACGCCTGATTTATGGTGTCAATAAGTTCTATGTCTACATCACACACAGAGGTGACAAATACCCGGTCTATGTGGGGATAGTTGAAATCACCCACTCTTATTGCACTTTCTGCTTGTGTAGTCTGTCTACTTTCCTTAGCATTTCACAGTCACCATCACCTTCCTGGTCAGGTTGTTGGCAGTACATTCCTACTGCTATATTCTTATTGTTCAAACACGGCATTTCTATCCATAGAGAGTCTACGGTACAGTTTGTTTCATTTAAGATTTTTACCTTAGAATCATAGAATCATAGAATATCAGGGTTGGAAGGGACCTCAGGAGGTCATCTAGTCCAACCCCCTGCTCAAAGCAGGACCAATCCCCAACTAAATCATCCCAGCCAGGGCTTTGTCAAGCCTGACCTTAAAAACCTCTAAGGATGGAGATTCCACCACCTCCCTAGGTAACCCATTCCAGTGCTTCACCACCCTCCTGGTGAAATAGTGTTTCCTAATATCCAACCTAAACCTCCCCCACTGCAACTTGAGACCATTACTCCTTGTTCTGTCATCTGCTACCACTGAGAACAGCCGAGCTCCATCCTCTTTGGAACCCCCCTTCAGGTAGTTGAAGGCTTCAACTTCAAATCCCCCCTCATTCTTCTCTTCTGCAGACTAAACAATCCCAGTTCCCTCAGTCTCTCCTCATAAGTCATGTGCTCCAGCCCCCTTATCATTTTTGTTGCCCTCCGCTGGACTCTTTCCTTATTTGACCCTATGCTGTCTTTTCCATATAGTGCCACTCCCCCACCAGCGTGACCTACTCTGTCGTTCCTATGTATTTTATACCCTGGTATTACCATATGCCATTGATTGTCATCATTCCACCAAGTTTCCATGATGCCTAATATAGCAATATCTTCATTTAACACCAGGCTCTCTAGTTCACGCTGTGACGTTGTGCAGTCTATATGGTTTTATAAAAACTTGATAATAAGTCAATATAATGTAACTGAGATAGTTTTAGAGAAAATACGGTAATAAGTGAATGTAAGTAACTGGGATATGCCTCATGCAAAAGGTCTCTTGTAAGGTATCATTACAAAGCTTATAATCTACTGAGTGTGATCATCTGATTTGTATAAATGTACCACTCTTGTATCTAAAACTAGAAATATAAAATGTAACTCTGAGGGCCTATTGTAATTGTGTAAAGTGTGGACCATTAATGATGGTTTGGAATCTTGATGACTCCCATTGTCTGCAGATGGCTGTATTTACCTGTGAGTCTTCCTGTATATGTGTGTGCTGGCAAGTGAGTAATGAAGTCTTGCAGTGACATGTGATCATGTCACCTGAACTGGAATCCATCTTTAACCTGGTGCTTTTCCAGTGAGGGGGGGTGGAAACCCAGAGAGACAAAGAGTTCCCGCCTTATGCAAAAGATATATAAAGGGGGGAAGAGAACAGAGAGAGGAGAAGCCATCATGAAGAATCCCCTAGCTACCACCTGAGCTGCAACAAGAGCTGTACCAGGGGAAAGAATTGTGCCCAGGCCTGGAAGGTGTCCAGTCTGAGAAAAACTTACTGAAACATCTCTGAGGGTGAGATTATCTGTATTTAGTTTGATTAGGCTTAGATTTGCGCATTTTATTTTATTTTGCTTGGTGACTTACT
Organism: Trachemys scripta elegans; assembly: GCF_013100865.1. Lineage (NCBI taxonomy): Eukaryota > Metazoa > Chordata > Testudines > Emydidae > Trachemys > Trachemys scripta. Next base: position 4,415,645 of record NC_048299.1, on the reverse strand, counting down.
TTGTTCTGTCTGTTACTACTTTGAACCACTTAAATCCTACTGTCTGTATTTAATAAAATCACTTTTTATTTAGTAATTTACTCAGAGTATGTATTAATACCTGGGGGAGCAAACAACTGTGCATATCTCTCTATCAGTGTTATAGAGGGCGAACAATTTGAGTTTGCCCTGCATAAGCTTTATGCAGGATAAAACGGATTTATCTGGGTTTAGACCCCACTGGGAGTTGGGCATCTGAGTGCTAGAGACAAGCGCGCTACTGCGAGCTGTTTTCAGGTAAACTTGCAGCTTTGGGACAGGTGATTCAGATCCTGGGTCTGTGTCTGGAGCCGGACGGGAGTGTCTGGCTCAGCAAGACAGGGTGCTGGAGTCCTGAGCTGGCAGGGAAAGCAGAAGCAGGGGTAGTCTTTGCACATCGGGTGGCAGCTCCCAAGGGGGTTTCTGTGATCCAACCCGTCACAGTCACGCATCTTAGTATTTAGACTTCTAGCATTTGTATATAAGCACCAGTGTATTTTGTCAATATTCAGTTGCTTGGATGGGAGAGGGAAGAAAACTGTTGACTAAATGAAGCTACAGGGGTAAGCAGAATGTACTAATTACTCATCTGGAATATAGCCAGACCATTGGGGTTAACACCTTTATGCCTGTGAAAATTGGCACGGAATCCTTAATGGCCAGAAGTGGTGAGGACTTTGACATTACATTTTATTTGAAAGATACCACCTGCTCCAGCAACATGGCATCCTCTAACACTGTATGGGGCCAGATCCCGGGGAACATGACTTACAAGGAGAGGCTGAGGGAATTGGGATTATTTAGTCTGCAGAAGAGAAGAGTGAGGGGGGATTTGATAGCAGCCTTCAGCTAGGCTGTTCTCAGTGGTGGCAGATGACAGAACAAGAAGCAAGTTGCAGTGGGGGGCGGGGTCTAGGTTGGATATTAGGAAACACTATTTCACTAGGGGGGTGGTGAAGCACTGGAATGGGTTATCTTGTGAGGTGGTGGAATCTCCATCCTTAGAGGTTTTTAAGGCCCGGCTTGACAAAGCCCTGGCTGGGATGATTTAGTTGGGGATTGGTCCTGCTTTGAGCAGGGGTTGGACTAGATGACCTCCTGAGGTCCCTTCCAACCCTGATATTCTATGATTCTATGATCCTCAGCTGATGCAAGTCTGCGTAGCTCTATGACCCAGAAGCAGTTCATAGGGAAGATCTTCTGCTATTGAATCACCACCCCTTTCTGCAGAACTTGAGTTTTCCATAAAGATCTCCCATCCGAGTTCTGCAAAGGACTTTCCTCCCTTTAGGAGTCCATGGCCCTGGCTTGCTCAACAAGGGATGGGTTTGAATCTCAGTTTAAAACCACAGAAGCCTGATGTTCAAACAGAGCATATGGACTAAACATTTAGCGTTGATCCCACAACGCTTGGGGTCAGCCCTTGGGAGAAGAGGGAAAGTTACGTAGCCAGAGTCTCTAGTCAGCAAAATACACATGGGGGCTGATCTTGTAACAAAGGGGAGTGATTTGAAAATTACTGAGGCATTTGAGTTATAAGCGACGCTGCTCCTCCAGATGGTGGGAACTGTGTTCCCTTATCGTGATTGTATTGTCGTACTGCCTAGGGGCCTCCACTGAGATCAGGACCCCATTGTACTCGGCGCGGTTCACACGCACAGGTAATGAGAGATGCCAGCTTGCATACTAGTTACATAGACAAAGGACATACGGGCAGCTCTGATTTACAGATGAGGAACACGGGCACAGCGAGATGAAACGACCCACCCAAGATCAAAAAGGAGACTTGCAACAAAAGCCTGCAAATGAACCCAGAATTCCTGAGTCTGATGGCAGTGCCTTACCCACAAGTTTCTTCTGTAGCCCTAAAGAACTCTGGCCCTAGGGGCAGCCAGTACCTACTGTGAACGTCCTGCCCTAGAGAAAAGAACTCCTGGCTTTCTACAATCATAAATGCTTCTTGTCTCCATCTTGGACTAATTGATATAATTCCTTTAAAATCTTTACAGCTTTGGGTTTGCAAGTCAATAACATTTCCCGCGCTATTCCCTGTAATAGCATCAAATATATATTTAGTAAAGGGAATATTTAGGGAGAATTACGATAAAGCTAATTGCCAAGGCCTCTGTAAAGGGTTTAATGGTGACCCTTGGATAATGGTGTCACTGTTGCTGACTTTGGGAATTTGTTCCACATTTTCCACACCCCCTCTATAAAGAAATCCATCCCAAATATTTTATTTGCTGCTTTGCCTCCAGCCCATGTCCTCTTTTTATTCAAATCTGCTGTAGAGAGTGTAGACCATAAGTAGTTGATTTACTCTGCCTAAATCTGTTAAGGTTCAGGCTTTGCACAAAGTTTTTTTTTTTCCCCAAGCAAATAAAGGGTTAATATTTGTGTTGATTGCACATGGGTTAGTTAGAACACTAATGGATCAGCCAAGTTTTGTGTGAGAGCAGACAAAAGGTGATGCGCTGTTGCAACGAGTGTTCTAGCCAACACCTGCTTTGTGAATAAGTATGGACACCAGTCACCTTATACTGCTGCTGCAAAAAAAGTGAGAAATTATGCATAAAATTAAACACCTGCACATTTCATACCGATTTTAAAGTCTCAAACTGAGCACCCCACTGCACGGGTCCCCCAAATTCAGCAACTACCTGCACATACATACATCAATCCATCCTGCTCCCCCATCACTCTTATGTCTCCCCAAAGGCCACGGCCCTGGCCTCTAAGCTCAGGGTACACAGAGCACCCTATCAGACAGCTAGAAGGGACCACAGCCTGTAGTGGGGTCAGTTACAGTGTAATCAACATCCGTTTAGCCCTTGGCTTGCCTTCTGCAATTGACAACAAAAGTGCCAGTTACTGCACTGAAGTCCCCTCCTCCTTATTTTAAATAGGTCACTGATTAGCCATCGGGGCTAACGACTTTTGGTTACTGCTCTCCTTAACTAGCTTCAAACCAGTGACCTCCCTGTCACCTCCTTCTCTTGGTGCCAACCCCCCGAGGCCTGCAGTAGTTGCCTTCCCTTGAGCTGCTGCCATCAACAAGAGTTTATCCTGATCTCATTGGGTAGTGCTGGCCTTCATGCAACTCTCCTTCCCCATGGCTCTGCAGGCACTGGGGTTGATGGGACAGTTTTGGTCTTAAAGTAGGTAAGGTGCTTCCCCAATTACTGTAGTAATGTTCAGTGTTTAACCCTGACAGCCCCATTGCGAGGTAGGGCAGTGACATTGTCCCCATGTCACGGATGAGGAACTGAGGCCCAGATCCTCAAAGGTGTTTACAATCCTAGCAGCATAGAAATGTCAGAGGAAAGGTTGAACCAAAAGGTTCAATTTTTCATTGTGAAATGGCTTTTCGAAACGAAATCCCTTTGTTTTGATACGAAACTATTTTAAAGCGTTTTTAAAAGGTTGAAATCAGAGCAAAGGGGTTTGGTTGTATTAAAATGAAATGTTTCAATTGATGCAAAATGAATTTTTTGAGGCATTTTGCACCAGGGGAAATTTTTGTAATGTTTTGATTTTCCTTCCATTTCTGAACAAAAAAAGATTTCAGCACTGTGGACTTCCACAGGAAGTGCAAAATCCAGGTTCCACCCCGCTTTACCCAGAAGCTCCCTCAGAGAATCGTGTCTGGCTTGTCTTTTTGACTGAGAACAACAATAAGAGGATGCTGGGCAGTCAGGGCTGATCATGAGAGAAGCTCAGGACGGACAGGAAATGATGGCCAGTGGAAAAGTGAATTTTCAGTGGAATGAACATTTTCACCGAAAGTGTTTGTTTCCCTTGAAAATTTTCGATTTTCCACAAGAAAACAAACAAACAAACTCAGAAAAAAACCCAAAATAAACAGTTTGGGCAAAAATGTTTTTATTTTGGGGGTTTTCAACAAAAAAGTTGATGGCTTCTGTGGAAAAATCCCCAGCATTTTCCAACCAGCTCTATCCGCAGCTCCCAATTGGACCCCGTTCACCACACATGTAAGGGCCAGGCTCCATTTTGGGGACTGTAGATCTGAACCTCCTTTTGAGGCCCATCCATTGAACCGTTGTGCCCTCTAGCTTTGGTACGTTCATGTCATGAGGGTGTTCATACTCAGGTTAATTGCCCTGGGAGCCAAAACAAGCATTTCTCTGCTGCTGAGGTGAGAATAGGGTGACCAGACAGCAAGTGTGAAAAATCGGGATGGGGGTGGGGAGTAATAGGAGCCTATATAAGAAAAAGACCCAAAAATCAGGACTGTCCCTATAAAATTGGGACATCTGGTCACCCTAGATGAGAATGACCAATAAAACCTGGTGAAAGGGCCGTCCCGTTGCACTGTTGAGAAGACACTTGCTTTGCGATTGACTCAGTGGATTTTTGGGTACAATGAATGTCACACTACCCTCCTGTTGGTAGCGATGAGATGACTCCCAGGTCACTAATCCGCTGCTCTCAATTGCTGCCAACTGCCTAGGGATTCCCATCTCCCGCCCTCCACCGCTCACCCCCTTGTTTGCTGGCCTCTAAGAAACCCCTGCTTCTAGAGGTGCCAATGTTTTTCCAAACCTGTTCGGCTCCTCTCCAGAAATAACTTTCCTATGTTTTTTAAACAGTTACCGGGGCCTAAAAGTAGTTCATGTGCACAGAATTCCCCCGCCCCCCAACGATCTATTAAAAGGCAGCTTTCGCCAATAGCAAGAACCCATTCAGAGGTGTGAGAGATTTGGGATTTAATATTTAACTGTAAAATAAATATCCTGCCAATTTATAGAGTGGGATTCAAATGAGCCATGACCTTTTCTGACTGAGCCTGTTTCCTCCAATCGATTGAGATGTAGAAGGGGATTGTGGGGGGTGGGGGAGGGTCGGACGAAGTGGGTATTCACCCACGAAAGTTTATGCTCCAATAGGTCTGTTAGTCTATAAGGTGCCACAGGACTCTTTGTCACCATATGCATATGTACAATTTATGCACAATATCCCAGGCTTTTTTGCTGCACCAGTGCAGGGGGGGGCTTGTTCATAAAACATACTGAAGGGTAGAATATTAGTTGCAACAACGTCTCGTCTTTTATGTTCCTAGGTGTTTACAGCTGACTGAAACACTGGGTTTTCAAGCTAAACCAGGTGTGATGGGCTCAAATTGCGGCTTTTTTTATTTGATGGAATAAACTATTGCCTTAAACACTTACCCACTATCAGGAGGTAGAATGGATAGTTCAGTGGTTAAGGAATTAGTTTGGGATTTAGAAGAGCCAGGTACAATTCAGTGTTCTCTTATGGAGTTTCTGAAAGATCTTCATCTTTTCTGTGCCTTGATTTCCCTTCTGTGACCCAAGACATTAGCACTGTCCTACCTCACAAGGGTGTTGGCAGGCTAACTATATTAAAGATTGTGAGGTGTTCAGAAACCCTGGTGCCTGGGGCCATATCTAAGGAAGATAGCTAACCCATTTATTTAGACGTGTCTTTCTCATGGTCTACCCTCTGCAGTGTAATTTTAAATCAGGAGGTCATACAGGAAACAGGCCATCTGGGATGAGTTCCTTTCAAGGGGGATTGTGAAATGTGGAACAGACTTCCCAAGTCGGGTGATGGGTAGCAGATTGAAACTGACCTGTAATAGGCAAGGAGACAGTGATGGATATGGAATAACTGCTCCTTGTGGCACTGGTCAGTCAAATTCAGAAGGAGGAGAGAATGCCACGTTCACCCACTACCAGTCCATTTGAAATCTGCCGTTTGCTGCCCTCCCAGCCTCAGCAATGCACTCCTGGCTTACGGCTCACAGTCCTGAGGTCTGGAGATGGGAGTATTTATGGAAAGAGGTGAGCTTTGGATTTCACATCTGCAAGAGTTTGGGGTTGGGGCCGGGGACGTGAATTTCTCGTGGTTTTTTAATTTTGCCTTTTACAACATATTTTCCCCTCTTTTGACATCATGGTTATATAGATGAGAAAAAAGTAACCAGCAGTTAGATATTTACCCTCAAACCACTAAATCCAAGCAGTGGAAATCTATTCGGTCGTTTCGGTGCACACAGGAAAGCTATTGATGAAAGTTATTCCTTGGTTTCACTGCTGTAACGTGGGAGCATGTGTTACAGCTTTGAGGTTCCCTGTGGATGGTCCCTTAGCAATTTTAATCCTGAATGTGGTCCATCTCAACGGGATTATATTTATAACGCCTCAGAGCCTAGCCTTTGGCTGCCTGTCCCTGCTTTTCATCTTCTCCTTGTCTCTTCGATTAGTGTGGCTCAGCGAGATGGACGTAGCTCCATGAGTCCCAGGTCACCTAGGGCCAATCCAAATCAATGGAAGTATATGGAGTCATGGTCTGACACAGTCCAACCTGGGCCAGGTGACCCAGCGGTGCCGGGACCGGGAAGGTGGTGGGGTGGGGGAGGCCCCTGCCTTTGCACTGTAACTAAACCCAACAGTCTGGAGCGGGGAGCTGGGCCAGCCCCGTAGAGCTGCTGTGGGGTGAGTGTGGGGCAGGCTCACTGTCCAACCACCACCTGGGCCTCCCCTCCCCCTTGGAGCAGGATCTGACACTTCCCCCTTAGCCCCCCACTTTAAATGGTGCTTCGCAGCCCCGGAATGGGAGGCTTTTCATTGACTTTGATGAGCTTTGGTTCAGACGCTCACAGCAAAGAGGGATGTTACTGAACACGCCATTCGTGTCTTGGCCTCTTTTTGCAGCCATCGGGCATAAATCAACAACAACAAAAATTCTTCCATTGGCAAGAGGGAAACTCTTTTTCCTTTTCTTGGCATCTTTATTTCAAGAGGGAGCCGTGGTTGCAGCCCAATGTGCCCAAGAGGATTTGAAGAACAAAATCCCCAACAGCTGAACTTTAAAAATGTCCCCCCCGCCCAGAAACTCCCAACTCTGTGTGCAGGAGATGAGAAAGGGAATGAACTTAATTCCCATGTATCTTGGCTGCAAGGCGGCACTGTACCTAGTTGAGGTCTGAGGTCACCTCATTTTGGGACCTCTATCTGCAAGATGCTAAGCACATTCAGCTTGCATAGTCCAAATCCAATATTATTAAATGATCAAAAAAAAAAGATTGAAAAAAGAATGCCACGTCGAGCTGAAACTGCAGTGGGATTACAAGACGCTCAGGGCTGAGCGTGGCCAGGGGAAATAAGCATTACAGGCCGACTCATGCTAAAAAAAGTGCCATAGGGCCATGGTTTTGCCAGTGTGTTTAAAATATTCATCTTGATCTCTATTGATATATACTCCTTCGATCATGTCACTAGACATCAATAGACTAAATAGCGCCTGCTTACACCTGCCATTGGGCCAGTATGGAACAGCGTCCATACAAGGAGAGATTAAAAAGACAGGGAGCGGTCAGTTTAGAAAAGAGACGACTGGGGGGGGGAATATGTCTATAATTCGTGACTGGCGCGGAGAAAGTAAATCAGGAAGTGTTATTTACTCCTTCTCATCACACAAGAACTAGGGGTCACCCAATGAAATGAATAGGCAGCAGGTTTAAAACAAAGATAAGGAAGTACTTCTTCACACAACACACAGTCAACCTGTGGAACTCATTGCCAGGGGATGTTGTGATGGCCACCAGTATAACTGGGCTCAAAAAAGAACTAGATAAGTTCATGGAGGATAGGTCCATCAATGACTATTAGCCAAGACAGTCAGGGATGCAACCCCATGCTGTGTTCCTAAATTTCCAACTGCCAGAAGCTGGAACTGGATGACAGGGGATGGATCACTTGATAAATTGCCCTGTTCTGTTTATTCCCTGGCCATTGTTGTAAGACACTGAGCTAGATGGACTATTGGTCTGACCCAGTATTGCCGTTCTTATGTTCTCATGCTTATGTTTTGATTATTATTAATTATTATTATTATTATTATTAATATTAACACATAGAGGCCCTGTAGGCGTCCGGGCTCACCTCTGCGAAACCTCCTGCTGGTCATCTGTGGGAATTAGCTCGTCCCAGCTCCAGAGCACCCTCTGCAGGCCGGTGATCCACCTTACCGCTGCTGGCCCCCGTGTCCCTCCCAGGACCCGGTGCCCCTTCACTGGTTTTTGCCCCCCTTGCAGAACCCCTCAGCCTCAGGGTCTCCCCCTCCCAGGGGAACCCCCCCCACCCACTAGCCCCACTTCGCCTCAGTCTTGGCTACTGCCGGTCATCACTTAGCCCCCGTTCACTGGGGCAGACTGCAGGGTATCAGCCACTCATCACCGGCAAAGGGGTTTGAACCTGCTGCCTCTGCCTACCCGTGGGCTGCCCCTTTGCAACCCCAGTACCCAGTTGGCCTTACCCTACACCTGCAGCCTGGGGGGTTTCCAGGCCAGAGCTCCCCAGTTCCTCTTGCCTTCCCCCAGCCCTGCTCCACCTTAGGTACCCAGGTACGCTCCCTAGCAGCCAGGCCCTTCTCCCTCTAAAGGCAGAGATAGAGTGTTTACTTGAGCTCCTGGCTCAAGCCTTTATAGGGCCCGCTGGGCCCTAACTGGGGTGTGGCCCCACCTGAGCCTGCTTCCCACTCAGCCTGGGCTGTTCTCCCCACCCTCCAGCCCTCTCCCAGGGCTGGTTTTAACCCTGCCAGGGCTGGAGCGGGTAACCTCCCCGCTACAGGCCCCACCAGAGATCAGGGCCCAGGGACATCAATGGAAAGTCTCTCATCGACATCACTGGGATTTGGATGATGCTTCAAATAAACAGGAGGCAGACTCCGGCCTCAAACTGCATGCACTGTAGAAAGAAAAATAAAGCAGTATTAACAGTCCCATATTATAGATCACAAGCTAACTATGAGTCAACAGTGTAACACTGTTGCAAAAAAAAGCAAACATCATTCTGGGATGAATTAGCAGGAGTGTTGTAAGCAAGACACAAGAAGTCATTCTTCTGCTCTATTCCGTGCTGATTAGCCTTCAGTTGGAGTATTGTGTCCAGTTCTGGGTGTCACATTTCAGGAAAGATGTGGACAAATTGGAGAAAGTCCAGAGGAGAGCAACAAAAATGATTAAAGGTGTCGAAAACATGACCTCTGAGGGAAGATAGAAAAAATTGAGTTTGTTTGGTCTGGAGAAGAGAAGACTGAGAGGGGACATAGCAGTTTTCAAGTACATAAAAGGTTGTTACAAGGAGGAGGGAGAAAAAATGTTCTCGTTAACCTGTGAGGATAGGACAAGAAGCAATGGGCATAAACTGCAGCAAGGGAGGTTTAGGTTGGACATTAGGGAAAAGTTCCTAACTGTCAGGGTAGTTAAGCACTGGAATAAATTGCCCAAGGAGGCTGTGGAATCTCCATCCTTGGAGATTTTTAAGAGCAGGTTAGACAAACACCTGTCAGGGATGCTCTCGATAATATTTAGTCCTGCCATGAGTGCAGGGGACTGGACTAGATGACCTCTCAAGGTCCCTTCCAGTCCTATGATTCTATATGTGGGAAACTGAAGTGCAGGGAGATCAAGGCCACACAGAAGGTCTGCACCAGAGCTAATAATTGAACCTGGACCTCCTGAGGCCCAGCCCAATGCCTTAGCTTCAAAACAATCCTCCCTTTCCTGGATGCTAGTAATGAAAATGAAGAAACTGATTGAGTGAGGCCATCACTAGGGACCCATTCCTGCTACATGCGGAGCGGCTCTGGAGAGTTGGTTGAGCATCTTGAGTGACCTGAGGACACTTGGCACTGCTCAGGAGGTTCTCTGTGCTTTGCAGACCCCCGTAATGTATTATTTCTGCAGAGTGACATTCACCCCTGTGCTGAGCCCCATCACAAGGTTCATGCATCACTTAAGCCCTACGTAAGGCCCACATGGTCCTTGTGGTTGGCCTCTGCTTAATTGCACCCTCAGCAGTGCAGAGTCTGCTCATTTGAGAAGCTGCTGACTCATCACCGGAGAGACAAACCCCAAATGAGTTGTGTTTTCTCGCCCTTTTTTGATTTTGCTGGTTTCCGAGGGCTCATGTGGGTGAAGGATATTTGCTGAGTGAGCCGAAGACCAGGCCTGCGGACTGGGCAAAGACCCTCCGAGAAAACATTTGTCCACTCTTAGGAAAATATTTAACTTGTCCTTTCCCATCCCCACATCCCTTCATCTCACTGTATTGTAAGTCCTGGTAAAACGCACAGGCTATGACTTCTCCGGGAAGCCAGAACTGGGTGAGGAAACTGCCCCCCAGGAGGCAAATCCACCCAGAACGGGCAAACTGATCCATGTTTAGTGCCGGTGTGGGGGCTTGGGTGTAGCCCAACGCTGTTTTCGTTGGCAGAGTCGCTCTGTCACCAGATGCTTTCGGTCTCTCTGAGGTTTCCTTCTTCCATACGGTAGCGGGCTGTTCCTTGATATTCTAGCTCCTTTCCCACATGGGAAAACAATTCTTTGTGTATCCAGTGACAGAGGGAGAAAGAGAGAAAAATAGGACCTTTCCATAAAAAATAACCCATCTCTCCACTAAATCTCCGGAGAACTCTTCCAAGGACAGTGCCCTGAGATAGACTGGCTTTTATGAATAGCCAGTGGCTTTAAAAAAAAAAAGCTTCCAAAGCAAAACTAGCGATCCCAATTTCCCCCCCTTGCATTGCACACATCCTTCATTGAAGAAGAGAGAGGCTGCTGGAGTCTACCTGACACTGGAGATGGTATTTCCTTTTCATCTTTAAGTTGTACAAGGCAGACCACCCTGCGTCCCAGCCAGCGTGCAACTGGGGACCTAGCCCGGGTTGTTGCTTTGCTTAAACACTGGGGCTCGGCTGAGTTCCTGCCACATCCTGCTTTGCTCTGGAGTGCTCCAGATGCCACGTCTTCCACTGGCATTGTCGCTTCCTTCCCACGCACCCTGCTTACAGGGTGACACACATTCACAAAAGTACATGGGCATATTTGCCCTTTAAATACACCCAGAAGCATGTATTCAGACACACCTGGAGACAGACACCCATGTGCACACCTGGACTCAGACACACACACATGCATAATCACCCAGATTGTCCACAGACACTAAAAAAACCTGTATGTATAAGCGCACATATGCAGAGAGGTACATGCACTGTTAGACCCAGCTGCATGCAAAAACATGTAATTATACATACCCTCACGCAGGTAAACATAGTACTCACGCACATAGAAACACCTGCACACACCTACTTGAAACACACATACATGTGCATATGGGGAGGAGTGGATTTGTTCATGAGGAGCTGAGGTGTTTCTAAATTATAGTATCATAGATTCTGACAAGAACGGGGATTCCGTAGAAGGGAGGAGGGAGCTGTAGAAGCTTGGAGTTCATCTGACTCCAACCTTCAAGTCCACCTTGATTCTAACCTCCCCAAGCTGAACTGTAAGGAGGTCCAGAGCTGAGCAAAATTTTTCAGCTGAAACTTTTTTGGGGGAAGGGGAAGAGGTGCTAAAAACGTAGATTCAGTGACACCAAAACTTCTGGCAAATTCATGTCAGTTTCACTGAATTGTTTGTGCCAAAAAAAAAAAAAAAAAAAAAAACTAACACAAACTTCTGAAAAAGTCAAACTGTTTCATCCGGACATTTTTTGAAAGGAAACGGTTTTTGTTTCAAAATGTCCTTCAATTTTATTTTTAAAAATTCAAAAACATTAACCAGTGGTTCAAACAAAAACAAAACATATGCTTTCAGGTCCAAGAAATGTCTCATTTCACCTTTAGAGATTTTTTTTTGACTTTTTGATTCACTGAAAATGTTGAATATTTTTGTTTTTCACCCAAAATGATTTTCTTTCCCAATTTTTCAGAATTTCCAGCAAATTGATAAATCTGGTATTTACACAGCTCTAATCATGAATTGTGCAGCCTGGTCAGTTACAGGATAGCAGCCTACTACTGCAGGCAGCTAGTGGAGTTACTCTTTTAGCTCACTGTGACATACCAGGGTACAATCCAGACCAGTGAAGGGTTGTATCACCCATGCCCTGTAAACTGGGGTGCCTTGCAATTTTATAGCATCCAACCTGGACTTCTCAGCATCAGCCACCAGCATGCAGATCACTCTCAGATGTATTTGTGTAACTGCAGCCTGCCAGTCACACCTTGGCTTTCACCACCCTTTGTTATACTGCAGAGTGACCCCAATATACTCCTAGTCCCGGACTTTCCCCCAGAAATGAGTGTCCTTCACTGCCCAGCCCTCTCCTCGACAATCCAAATATATTAAGTATTTTATCCCTTTAAGGGAATAATATACAGCTTATTCCCTTATACAGAGTTACCCAGAAACTTCAATTTACACACACTGAATTAAATAAAACAATAAAACAAATTTGTTAACAACAAAGAGAGAGATTTTAAGTGAGTACAAGTAATGAGGCATAAAAGTCAGAAATGGTTACAAGAAAAATAAACTTGAAATGCTTTCTAGTGTCTAACTTAACAAACTAGGTTAGGTTCAAGCAATGTTTCTCACGACATGCTTCCAGCAGATTACTGGCCAAACTCCCCCAGAGTCCAACGGGCTGTGTCCTTTGTCTTCTCAGGTGCAGAGAATGCCATGAGAGAGAGGTGTCCCTTGGGTATTTGCCCCTCCTTTTTATAGTTTCATTCCCAATCTTGAAAAACATTTCCAGCTGAGAACCAAGAGACAGTCTATGTGGAAGGATGTTCCCTGCTGGGTTTTTTTTCACCTGTTTGAGCTTTCTTTGTTTTCCCTTCTTGCTTGATGACTCTGTTTACTGCTTATATGCAAATTAAGCAGTGCACCCATTCCTTTGTTTAGGACAGACCTCTTTGCCAACTTCTGCCTGGGCAGGGCTGTGGGGTTTGGAACATGTGTTAATAACGTCATACAGGGGGGATCTTATAAGTTCATGTACAATGTTGTCGTACATATTTTATCAGGACAATACTGACCAGCAAATTATGAGTTTCCAAATGATACCTTACAAAGCCTACCTTGTACAAAGATTGTTATACTAGTGTGTAGGGTGTATTCCATCACACTCACATGCAAGAGGTCTGTGCTGAGCTGCTAGAGTACCAGGTGTGAACCCTGCTGATGGGTTCTCTGAGGGGCGAGGGGGTTGTTACACCAAAATCTCACAGCTCCTTCTCTGACAGCAAAGCAGCCCCTGCATCTTTATCCACTGCTCCATCCATTGCCTTTTCTCTCCACTTCCTTTGGTTATTGAGTTCTCAATGGCTCTTTGAAGTGATCCTGGGCATAGAACTGTGTGTGGCTGCTTCATAGAAAACAGTGTCTTAAATTAGCTTCAGTGAGTTTCCACAGCAAACTGCTTCGTTTTCTCATTGAAAGAACTTCTATTACATTTTCAGTTGGTGGCTATATTTTAATCCCAGCCCGGGAGCAGCTAAGACACACCCGAAGCCACCCACAATTACATACATTTCACACTCAATATAACCCTCATTGAGAGAGAGTATTTGTGAATTATTCCAAAAATATAAGTGTGACCCTAAGAGCCCCTGAATGGCAACCGGCAAAGGGTTCTCCGTTCGACAACAGCAACTCCTATCAGGCCAGACAAACTCACTACACATAACACACTGTTTTCCTAGTATTCATCCAGAAGGGGTTGTGAGAGGCATCTAATAAAAGCTTATGTCAGACTGAGCCTCATGACCGAAGGGAGATGGATGTACGGGTGATATGTAAGGAGTAGCAAAATATATTTTGCAGGCTGCGTCCCAGGCAGGGTTGGCAAGCAGGTTTTGCCAGACAAAGCCGTGATTCTGCATCCACCTGCCTGCCGAGGTTCATATGTCAATTATGCATTGTAAGCCAAAGCCAGGGGAACCCGTTTTGCACAGGGAGTCAACATGAGGATGTGAAGACAACTTGGAGCCAACACACCAGGAAAGGAACCCAGGAGGTTAGCCTGTCTCTGGGACAAACGATTAAGTTTGGGGGAAAATAAACAGAAGCAAAAAGACATGTTGTTATCCCTCACTGAGGTAGCAAAAAGGACAGCGCTTTTTGGATTCATGAAAGACGGATCCCAGCCAGGTTGGGTGGTGATGCTGGGAGATTGCTGTAGGGGAGAAATGACTTTAGACAGGGATGTTAGCCTACTGAAGTTAAAGTTAAACTCTAAGAAGTGTGTTATCCTTTTTGTTTTATATGTGTAAGCAGGGTCTGAATGAGCTCTCCACTGACATCTAATGACGAGCTGTGGAAAAGGACTTCAGGAGCTGATCTCGTTTCCATGGGCACACCCACCCTGCCTAGGTGCTCAGCATGATGGGAGCGCTTGCCCAAATGATCACTTGTGGCTGGTGTTGGATCCCCAGTCCCCTTGTTATTGGGACAGGAGTGATAAAGGGTTGTTATCCTTGTTGTGAATCAAGGGCAGCAGAACTGTGCTTGGCATACCCTATTGAGGGAATCACCCTCAACTAAATGGCACTCCCTAGGCAGGGGACATGGGTTCCAAAGCCTGGTGGGTGGAGAAAAGGTGGATTGTGTGTTAGGTGGCATGTGATTCCCCTTCTTGCTACCATGCAATAAAAAATAAATAAATTAAAAAAATAAACAAAAAAAGCAACTAGTTAAGCCTCAATTGAGAGTTTTGTTATATACACTTGAACCAAAATCATTGATACCTATGTCTAGGCATTAGACCTGTTTTGGGACAGTGTCTCTGATGCAAGAGATTGCCCAGTGTGCACCAGCAGTGGCTCCCCCACTAACAGCTGAAATCACTGAGAGCTGTGTTAAGTGGTGGGACCTGAAGACATCCTACTGCAAAGATGGCCTGTGGAGAGGAATGGTAAGTGAGTGCCTGGACAGCAGAGTGAGCAAGGTGTCTTCTTACCTCCCATCCACCCAGGTTGGGAGGTGAACTTGGTAGATGCACCTTTGGGCCTGCACTGACCAAGGGCAACAACTGTGAGTGGGCTGTAGAGAAGGGACAGGCACATTGAAGGGACTTTTGGTTGCTGGACTTAAATACCTGAGGGAAAAGGGCACTGCCCAACTTACTCGGGGCTGGGTCTTTTACTCATGGTTTATGTTATGAACCCTGTTTCCGGCATTTTCCCAAATTAATGCTGAGTTACTTCCCTCCTTTTATTAAAAGTTTCTTTGCCACACACAGACTGTGCTTGCGAGAGGGGAAGTATTGCCTCTTAGAGACACCCAGGGGTGGTTTGTAAATGTCTCAGGTCACTGGGTGGGGGCTTGAGCTGGTTGTGTCGTATTGTTGAAGAGGAACCGCTAGATATTGAACCCGGCCCTTGTTGCTGCCAACTGTGACTGGCAGAAGGGTCACATATGTGACCATTTCTGTTTCCATTCTCCTTATTCAGAGATTGTCTGCACTCACAGCACTGAACCGGTGCAGCTGTAGCGCTTAGTAAATCATAGAATCGTAAAGTCGTAGGACTGGAAGGGACCTCGGGAGGTCATCTAGTCCAGGGACTCTCAACCTTTTTCTTTCTGAGGCCCCCGCAACATGCTATAAAAACTCCACAGCCCACCTATGCCACGACTACTGTTTTTCTGCATATAAAAGTCAGGGTCGGCATTAGGGGATAGCAAGCAGGGCAATTGCCTGGGGTCCCACCCCACAGAAGGCCCCACAAAGCTAAGTTGCTCAGGCTTCAGCTTCAGCCCCAGGTGGTGGGGCTTGGGGCAGAGGGGCTTTGGCTTTCTGCCCTAGGCCCTAGTGTGTCTAATGCTGGCCCTGCTTGGCAGACCCCCTAAAACCTGCTCACGGCCCACTAGGGGGCCTCGGACCCCTGTTCGAGAACTGCTGATCTAGTCCAGTCCCCTGCTCTCATGGCAAGACTAAGTATCATAGATGCTTCCTACACCAACGGGAGAGCTTCTCCCACTGGGATGGGTACTCCAGCTCCCTGAGACACAGTAGCTAGGTCAATGGGAGAAGCCATCCTGTCAACATAGCTGTCTACAGTGGGGATTAGATCCATTTAACTGCATTGCTCAGGGGTGTGGTTAAGTGGCTAGTGCCTTTACTGGAGGAAAAAAGGGAATCTGTGTTCCATCCCATCTATCCCCAGGAAGTGTTGAGGAATAGCAGCATTAGGACAAGCACCAGGTGATCACAGATTTGTTAAATCTTTACCTGTCTCCCAGGGATGTCTTGGGGCTCAATAGCTGTGAAATACCCGGCCGGTGAAGAAAGTTATGGAAACATATGGAGCACTGGTTTCAGAGGGGCAGCCATGTTAGTCTGTATTAGCAAAAAGAACAAGGAGTCCTTGTGGCACCTTAGAGACTAACACATTTATTTGAGCATAAGCTTTCGTGGGCTACAGCCCACTTCTTCAGATGCATGAAGTGGAAAATACAGTAGGAAGATATATATATCTCTTGCATAACGAAGGCCAGAGAACTGCCCCAACACAATTCCTAGAGCAGAGCTTTTAGAGAAACAGCCAATCTCAAATTAAAAAATTGCCAGTGATGGAGAATCCACCATGATCATTGACAATTTGTTCCAGTGGTCAATTACCGTCAGCTGATAGGGGGGCTGCTGATGGGTGC
This sequence comes from Trachemys scripta elegans, assembly GCF_013100865.1. NCBI lineage: Eukaryota > Metazoa > Chordata > Testudines > Emydidae > Trachemys > Trachemys scripta. The sequence goes on along the minus strand of NC_048299.1, from coordinate 4,399,141 downwards.
TCAGAACCCACCATTTTCCCCCTGCGGGTGCTTCAGCCCAGGAGCATCCACGGAGTTGGCGCCTATGTTGTAAACCCAGGTTTGTGGGATGCCGGCTTGTGGTCTCAGTGTTTCCAAGCCTGTGACGGAGCATCCTCAGTGTATTGTAAACCTGGGTTTACAATGTCTCGACCCAGGTCCCACACCTGTGCTAACACGTCCATACTGCACTGCACAGATCTTCCGCCTCGGGTCTGTGGCTGAGCTGAATCTACGCCGCAAAATGACAGCGCTTGGACCCAAGTGACAGGGGGACTTAGGCTCTGACCTTCCCCCTTCCCTTCCCCAGCAGGGTCCTAGGACATGGGTCATGAATGCTTGCTGTCCCGAGTCACACTAATTTGTGTGTGGACATAAGTGAGGCTTGGGCTCAAACCTGAGTCAGAACCTGGGCTTAGTGTATAGTGTAGACATACCGTAGAAGGCCAGCTGTGCATCCCCCTATGCCAGGACACCTGCTCCATAAGGCAAGTCCAAGCCATTGTAATCGCCATCATTTTTGCACTTCTCACGGATTATACAGGCCTGGGCAGCCCAGAGAGCACTGCGTACCTGCCACGGGAAGCCTCACTTGGCATCACTGTGAGATTCCATTAGAAGCCTGCAGGGGATTGGTGTGAAGAGCAACAGCACAGCTGAAACAAAGGGTATGGCCGAGCAAATAGGCACTGGGCCTCAGGAGGCCCTGGTTCAACTTCTGGCTCCGATACTGAGTGACCTTGGGCACTTCTCTCCCTGTGCATCAGTTTCCCCCGCTGTAAAATGATATTGATCAGCTTAGTAAAGCACTTTGAGATCTATTGATGAAAAGCACTACAGAAGAGCAATTGTAGGTTATTATTATATCTCCAGCAACATGATCTAGCAAGATGTCCCTGTTATTAACCCAGTAGGTCATGTATTAGACAGTAGGGTGGAAATCCAGTTAGACTTTCCCCTATAGGCCACAGTTTTGAAAGCAGTCGATTGGCCTGTCAGGTGAAATGTTCAGGGAAGGGTGGGAATGGCAGGAGATAGGAGGCAGGGGGTTGGGTGGACCTACTCTCAGATTGGTATTTTCTTTCATCCCATCTCTTATTCCACTAACGACCTCTTCATTTCATTGGTCCAAATAAAATGCCATTCCACTCTTCAGAATCCCATCTTTGCACCCAGGTCTTTTCAAAGCTTTGCAAGGCCAGTTGTGTTGGAACGTCTGTCATGCTTGACTTATGCACCGTAACATGCTCTGGACTTGTCTATACGAGACAGTTACCGCAGTTAAACTTAAGGTGTGATTGTAAACTGATTTAGTTATAGCCATGCAAAAAGCTGTGAACGCTCATATTTTGGTTTAAACCAGAATTATTTCTATTTAGCTTAAATCCATCAGAAACAGGTTTAAGCTAAACCCAAATAAGCCATTCGTCAACCAAAATCAGAGCACCCACACTAGTTTAATGAAATCTGTTTTAAACCAGTTTAACTTCTCTGTGTAGACAAGTATAAATAATTACATAGGGAAAAAAGTAGGTGAAAATAATATTATTTAGTATGAACATAAGAACGGCAATACTGGGTCAGACCGAAGGTGCATCTAGCCCTGTATCCTGGCTTCTGCAAAGTCAAGCTCTCACAATTTAGAAAATGCTCAAATTAAGGTTGCCTGGGTAACCTTAACTCTACCCCCTTGTGGATCTACTTTATGATACAGTCTTAGACATGGTCACATACTATTTGTTTCATGATGGTTGGCAGGGGTTAGCCCTGAGACCAGAAAGATGCCTTTTGCTGTCCCTGCTCTGATTTAGCTGAGTTCAAAGTTGTCTTCAAACCGCTCCAGGAGATTGGCGGAAGGGTATTCCTAAATGACGAAGGTAAAATTTCCAAAACTACCGTTCAAGTCCTTTGTGGTAATAGTCAGAGCTGTGCTAATCACCAGCAGACGGTGAAATGAGCTGTTATGAGAAAGAGCCTATTCTGTGTCAGAAGCCAATATAACTATATTTAGCTCTTGATAACAACTGCACATTGAGACTGGGGCAAAAGTACGAAACCCCTCAGAAGAATACTTGGGGGGGGGATGGGAAGGTCTTGGGGGGTGAATTTATTGCTGTGAATAGCTGAGGCAGCAGCCAAATGCCCGTATTTCAGTCATTATCAGCTCTACCCACCTGCGTCAGACAGCTGGATGGATTAAGCTCTCGGTTTTGTTCCTGCTGGCAGGTTTTGTGCGTAGGGTTTTTTTTGCTGGGTGGGCAGGTGTTCGTGTCATAAAACACATGAAGATTGGCAGGAGAAAGTCAGGACAAAGTGTCACATGCCTGAGCCGTGAACAATGTACTCCGAAAAGCTAAAATTGTCAACGGGAACAACTGATGACGCCGACCCCGCCGCCGCGCAGAGAGACAGACAGCGAGGCTGTGATGGAGGGGCAGGGAAGCTGGGCTCAGCATACATTCATGGCTTCAGCTGAGCAGAATGAGTCAGGTTTTATAGGTTTGGGGGAGGGGGCCATAGAGCCAGTCCCCATTTAGTCAACCGCCATAAGAGCTGAAGACGTTGGTGGAAAGCCACCGAAGATGAAAACTGGGAAGAGGGGATTATTAGCTAGTTAGGAGGAGGAGGAGGGGAGCCAGAGTCCATACTGCAAACTCCCTGTTTGTCCTTCACCAAGAAATTGCTAAAATCCCCAGTGAAATCATCTAGGGCAGCAGTTCTCAACCAGGGGGGATGTCCAGGTTGGATATCAGGAAAAACTATTTCACTAGGAGGGTGGTGAAGCACTGGAATGGGTTACCTAGGGAGGTGGTGGAGTCTCCTTCCTTAGAGGTTTTTAAGGCCCGGCTTGACAAAGCCCTGGCTGGGATGATTTAGCTGGGAATTGGTCCTGCTTTGAGCAGGGGGTTGGACTAGATGACCTCTTGAGGTCCCTTCCAACTCTGATATTCTATGATTCTATGATTCTATGATAGGGGTCCTGGGCGGGGGGGCCGTAAGCAGGTTTCATGGGGTCCATCAAGCAGGGCTGGCATTAGATTCACTGGGGCCCAGAGCAGAAAGCCAAAGCCCCACTGCATGGGGCTGAAGCCCAGGGCCCTGAGTCCCGTCACCCGGGGCTGAGGCCAAAGACCTGAGCAACTCAGCTTTGTGGGGCCACCTGTGGCATGGGGCCCCGGGGAATTAGCCTGCTTGCTATTCCCTAACGCCGGCCCTTTTCTATGCAGAAAAACAGTTATGGCACAGGTGGGCCGTGGAGTTTTTATAGAATGTTGGACGGGGGTGTGTGGAGGGGGGGGCTCAGAAAGAAAAAGGTTTGAACCATAAGAACGGCCATACTGGGTCAGACCAAAGGCCCATCTAGCCCAGTGTCCTGTCTTCTGACAGTGACCAGTGCCAGGTGCCCCAGAGGGAATGAACAGAACAGGGAATCATCAAGTGATCCATCCCCTGTCGCCCATTCCCAGCTTCTGCAAACAGAGGCTAGGGACACCATCCCGGCCCATCCTGGCTAATAGCCATTGATGGACCCGTCCTCCAGGAACTTATCTAGTTCTTTTTTGAACCCTGTTATAGTCTTGACCTTCACAACATCCTCTGGCAAAGAGTTCCACAAACTGACTGTGCGTTATGTGAAAAAAATACTTCCTTTTTTTGTTTTAAATCTGCTGCCTATTCATTTCATTTGGTGACCCCTAGTTCTCATGTTATGAGAAGGAGTAAAGAACACTTCCTTATTTACTTTCTCCACACCAGTCATGATTTTATAGACCTCTATTATATCCTCACTTAGTCGTCTCTTTTCCAACCTGAAAAGTCCCAATCTTATCAGGGCCAGTTCCGGGGTTTTGGCTCCCGAGCGGGAGTGAGGGACCATCCACCGAATTGCCGCCGTATAGCTGGACGTGCCGCCCCTCTCCGGAGCGGCCGCCCCAAGCACCTGCTTGCCAGGCTGGTGCCTGGAGCCGGCCCTGAATCTTATTAATCTCTCCTCATACAGAAGCCATTCCATACCCCTCATCATTTTTGTTGCCCTTTTCTGAACCTAGATGCGGTTGCTTTGCCTTGTCATAAGCAAAAGCAAACAGTTTGTGTCTTTCAGCTATAAGCAGGGTGGGTTCTGTTTTGTGTTGGAGGTTAATTTCTTAGCATGGGATGTAGCTAGTGCACTGGAGAAGGAGCCAGGATACCTGGACTCTAGTCCTTGGTCTGCCAGTGACCTGCAGCAAAGCCTTGAGCAAGTCCTTCGAGTATCCCCATCCCACCCTTTGGCTAGTTAAAGTAATGCACATTGGAAAAAATAATCCCAACTATATATACAATATGATGGGGGCTAATTTAACTACAATGAATCAGGAAAAAGATCTTGGAGTCATCGTGGATAGTTCTCTGAAGACATCCACGCAATGTGCAGAGGCGGTCAAAAAAGCAAACAGGATGTTAGGAATCATTAAAAAGGGGATAGAGAATAAGACTGAGAATATATTATTGCCCTTATGTAAATAGATGGTACGCCCACATCTTGAATACTGCGTACAGATGTGGTCTCCTCATCTCAAAAAAGATATACTGGCATTAGAAAAGGTTCAGAAAAGGGCAACTAAAATTATTAGGGGGTTGGAATGGGTCCCATATGAGGAGAGATTAAAGAGGCTAGGACTCTTCAGCTTGGAAAAGAGGAGACTAAGGGGGGATATGATAGAGGTATATAAAATCATGAGTGATGTGGAGAAAGTGGATAAGGAAAAGTTATTTACTTATTCCCATAATACAAGAAGTAGGGGTCATCAAATGAAATTAATAGGCAGCAGGTTTAAAACAAATAAAAGGAAGTTCTTCTTCACACAGCGCACAGTCAACTTGTGGAACTCCTTGCCTGAGGAGGTTGTGAAGGCTAGGACTATAACAGGGTTTAAAAGAGAACTAGATAAATTCATGGCGGTTAAGTCCATTAATGGCTATTAGCCAGGATGGGTAAGGAATGGTGTCCCTAGCCTCTGTTTGTCAGAGGGTGGAGATGGATGGCAGGAGAGAGATCACTTGATCATTGCCTGTTAGGTTCACTCCCTCTGGGGCACCTGGCATTGGCCACTGTCGGTAGACAGGATACTGGGCTAGATGGACCTTTGGTCTGACCCAGTACGGCCGTTCTTATGTTCTTATGAGTTTGTACAGTTCCTGGCACAAGGGGCCCCTAATCTTGGTAAAGGCCCCTAGGAACACTTGCCATAATAATACTGTACCTTTATGACTGTCAAACAAGCCCCTGGCCACCAAAGCTGCGGCAGTTGTCGGTATGTGACATGCTGCGGCCTCTCAGAACTTTAGGGAAGCCGGGATAGGATGCAGGGCTTTCAACTTCTAAATCAGTGGTTCTCAAAGTCGGTCCACTGCTTGTTCAGGGACAGCCCCTGGCGGGCTGGGCCGGTTTGTTTACCTGCTGCTGCAGGAAGCGGTGTGGGCCGAGGAATGTACTGGCTGCCCTTCCTTCAGCCCCCATTGGCCTGGAGCGGCAAACTGCGGCCAGTGGGAGCCGCGATCAGCCAAACCTGCGGACGCGGCAGGTAAACAAACCAGCCCGGCCCGCCTGAACAAGCGGCAGACCGGCTTTGAGAACCACTGTTCTAAATGACAGGCCGCTGTCACCTGAACAAAAGGAGACTGCCAGCTGCTGCTGGCACAGAGCTCCAATGGAAGCTTACAGAGTCCACTCTAGGTAGGACCCTATCAAATCCATGGCCATGAAATCTGGTCTTTTGTGTGCTTTTACCCTATACTATACAGATTTCACAGGGAGACCAGTGCTTCTCAAATTGGGGGTCCTGACCCAAAAGGGACTTGCAGGGGGATCACAAGGTTATTTTAAGGGGTGGCAGCATTGCCACCCTTACTTCTGCGCTGTTGCTGGCGGCCGATCTGCCTTCAGAGTTGGGCAGCTGGAGAGCGGCGGCTGTTAGCCAGGCGCCCAGCTCTGAAGGCAGCACCCCGCCAGCAGCAGCGCAGAAGTAAGGGTGGCAATACCATACCAGGCCATCCTTACTTCTGCGCTGCTGCTGGCGGCGGCTCTGCCTTCAGAGCTGGGCTCCCGGCCAGCAGCCACCGTTCTCCTGCTGCTCAGCTCTGAAGGCAGCGCTGCCGCCAGCAGCAGCGCAGAAGTAAGGGTAGCAGTGCCACAACCCCTCCCTACAATAAGGTGCCACAAGTACTCCTGTTCTTTTTACAATAACCTTGTGACCCCCTCCACACACACACAACTCCATTATGGGTCAGGACCCCTACAATGACAACACCGTGACATTTCAGATTTAAATAGTTGAAATGATGAAATGTATGAGTTTTAAAATTCGATGACCATGACATTGACTAAAATGGACCATGAATTTGGCAAGGCCCTAACTATGGGTGTGCGTCTACACTCTAGATCTGATCCTCACGTGGTGTCAAATAGCATAACTTCAGCAGAACTATGGTGATTTACACCTGCAGGGACTATGACCTTATGCGTAGCTGTATAATTTGAGCTTGGCAAAAAATACAACACAGTACAACCTTGGTTATTTGAACCTTGAATCCCCCCACATGTCCTGTTATCCACCATAGGGTCACGGCTTCCCACAATTGCTGTTAATACAGAAATTTCCCTGGATAACCGGAAGCCTCCACTCTCCAGGCATAACCAATGACCCCAGTGCTAGCTGGACAAGCAGGATGCTGCAGTGTATTGAAAGTGCCACAGAACAACTCGAATGAATGCTTTCAGTTACAAAACCAAAAGGATTTGTGCTTATGAACTAGCTGTTCCCTGGGTTCTCTCTCTCTTCACCACAGTAAAAACGACCCCTAGAGAGTTATGACTCATTTAACACATAACAGACCGGAGAAGTAAAGACACAGATTGCATATTTGTGCAACTGATGCTGAACGAGGCTGAAGTAACTGGGAACCAGTCAGGAGAGCATTTAGTTTGGAACTGAACTTTCTTTTCTCCTCACCAGGAGGCGTAAGCACACACAAAGGAGCTGTTCGAAAAACAGGAAAGCTACTTTGTGAAAAACTTCCGAATTTCGCAGTTGTTTCCATTTGCAGAGTTCAATATGGACCCATTTCCATCTTTTTTTCTTGCATTTTGTAAATCTCTTTATATACATTGTAACTGAATTTTGATAACAATAACACCTAGCTCTTATCCAGCACTTTTCATCAGTAGATCTGAAAGCACTTTACAAAGGAAGTCAGTATCATTAGCTCCATTTTACAACTGGGGAAACTGAGGCACAGAGCGGGCAGTCCAGTGGGAGAGCTGGGAATAGAATCCAGATCACCCGAGTTCCAATCCCACTTCTCTATCCACTAGGCCACGTTCCAAATCATTACCAAAAGTTTTTGTATGCTGTGACTACCATTATTACACAAAACAGAGTTGTGTCACTGTTGCCTTGTCCTTCCCGTTGTATCCCCCGCTTGTCTATTGTGTCCACCTGCTGTCTCTCATCATATGCTTAGATTGGAAGCTTTTGGGGGTGGGAACTGTCTTTTTTATTAGGTGTGTACAGCACCTAGCACAATGCAGCCCTGATCCCTGATTGGGGCCTCTAGCCGCTACTACTAGGCAAATAAATAAATGATACTGTGTGCTGTGTCTTTTGCTCTTTACCCAACACACTTAATATAAAGGCACAGCGGGAGCCAGATAACTATGGACAACATGCTAGGCCTAGCTCCGTATTTTCACTGTTACTCTGGCGTCTTTCTAAACATAGAACACAGACAGCGCCACTCAAGAGCCCACACGCTATTTAAAGGGATACTACCCTATGGCTATACCCTTCAAGGGTCGTGTTTCATGAGCAATACTTGACACAGGAGTTGCAGGAAAGAGAGCTTTATTAAGCATGGTGAGAGGCCAATGTTACGCACTGATGCTCTAGAGTGGGTTAGCAATGAGGCTTGTTTGCATTCTTGAGCCCAGAGGGTCTGTCTACACTGCAATGTAAGCCCAGGGTTAGTAGAACTTGCATTAGCAGACCCCAGGTTTGTTAATCTAGGGCTTGAGCGTCTACATGCATTTGTAACCCCATGTTAGGAATGGTTGATCCCTGGGCCCCTACCTGGGGCTCCAATGTCTACACAGCATTATGCCGGTCCGAGTCCAACCCCCATATCCCAGACTTCCTAGCACCCTCCCAAAATGTGGCCACCAGCCCTTTGTTCGTGATGCAGTATAGGAAAACTTGACTGGCCATCAAACTTGACTGTGCAGAGCACAAAGAAAGTCAGCCCATGGGATTGTGGGATAGTTTTGGCAGATGCCCAGAGCACAAATCCGGTGGGGCTGTGTCTACACTGCAAAGCAATAGGGCTTGAACTCTGGGTACTGCTTTGACGCAGGCTTGGCCCCTCCACCCTTGTAGGGTCCTGGGTTGAAGCCCTGGGTTAGTATGATTTGTGTGTAGACGGAAGAGAGGGTTAGGCTTAGTCTTGAGCCTGAGTTCGAAACGAGGAATTACATTGCAGTGTAGACACGCCCTTAAGTGTCACACCAAACTAGGTCCCTCCTGAAACCTGACCCTCTTTCTCCAATTCCACTCATCATAATACAGTACTAGATAAATGTAAGTTATAATTAACTTACGGTACTAGATAAATGTAAGATTCTTTATTAAAGCACTATTGACTTTACATCCCAGAAGCCTGCCCTTCCCGTGTGGTTCTTATTATTCCTATTATGGCAATCAGGGCTCCATTGTGCAAAGCGCTGTACAAACACAGAGCAAAAAAGTCAGTTCCGGCAGCAGAGGATTTAGGAACAGACCCTCAAAGGTATTTTGGCGCCTAACTCCCTTTTATTTCCCTGGGAGTTAGGCGCCTAAGTACCGTTGAGGATCTGGCCTTATCATCTCAGCATAAGATGAGAGACAAGAAGTGGCTGCACCAAACTGATGAGGAAACCAGGGAAACAGTTATGAACGAGGCCCTGAGAAAATCATGGATTTTTTCCCCCCAAATGCACAGCAGTGTCCTAACAGTTTGAATTTCATGGGCTAGGCACAGGCATTGAGTCCTCCCCATTCCCTGAACTACTGTGATATTTTTGCAACAGCAGGGAGGTGGAAGCGGGCATCCCAGCTTCTGCTGAGGCTGCAGCTACTCCTGGAGGGTTAGTGGTCCCATCCAGGAGTGGCGCGGGAGTGTGGAGCGCTGGTTCTATCTCGGGGGGGGGGGGGGAGGGGCAGAGGGTGGGTCTCACCGATGGCCAGGGTGACGAACACCACCAGCAAGAACCAGCTTAGTGTGTAGATGAGGGAGTCACATGGTGGCAACCACTCCAGCCCAGCCTACGTTGGGGATCTAGGCCACTCTGCACTCAAGTTCCAGCCCAGGCTGCCTCTGCTGCTTCCTGTCCGGCCAGCAGGGGGTGCTGCTGACAATGCGGTGATCGGGAGGCCCGGCCCAGCTCGGGGGAGACACCGCAGTGCTGGCTGGTGAGGAGCTGAGATAGGGCTCCATCTGGCTACCCCAATCCCTGTGCTGGGGCAGGGCCCCCCACACACACAGCTGCTTGTGTTCCAAGCTGCAGCAGTGCTGGGTACTGCTGGCTGCAGCGGTGGGATGGATCCTGGTCTCTTTGCTTCTTGCCAGCTGGTTCTGCGGTATCAGCACCCCCTTTTCCCTCCCAGCCAGCCAGGAAGCAGCAGTCCGGGCCAGAGCTGAGCACCGAGCAAGTTGGGCCCCGATCCCGGCCCTGGCCCAGCTGGTGCCACATGGCTCATCTATGCAGTGAACTGGCTTTCGCTGCCTATGCAGGGGGCGTTTGTCACCTTAGCCATCAGTGAGACCCACCCCCTGCCCCTCAGGATAAGACAAGCAGAGGTGGGATAGCGCCCGCCTCCCCACCCCTCTCCAGGAAGGAATCAGCCTGTTAACCCCCCACGAGTAGCATCAGCATCACAGTATTGGGCTAATTTCGAGATTTCCACACGATCCATGAAATTGCATTTTCTCAGGCCCATAGTTCTGAGCAAGGGAAGCCGAGTGAGCCCTGCAAACCAGCCGCCTACCCATTGGCAAGTGTTTCGTAGGCAGCACAGCAAGGCGAGTTAGCAGGCGAGCCACACACAGCGTGGTCCAGCAGGTTTGTGACATCCTGCCGCAGCATCTGCACGAAGAGCTGTCATACTGAACACTGACAGGGTCATTCCAGCAAAAGCACTGGTGGGCAATGGACTCAAACTGCCCAAACACCTAATGTCTGGTGCTAGGAAAATCAGCAGCGAAGGCGGCGGCCCAGACAGTCAGTCCATTAGCAGCTTAACCACAGCAGATGTAAAGCCACCAGCTCTACTCCCAAGTCTCCCAGCGAGCCAGATGCTCCTGCTATAAAAAGATCGGCGAGAAACTTGGCAAGTCTCCGGGCCCCATTTTAGAAAAAAAGCAACATTCTCCAGATAGGATGTTGCTTTCTTAAGGGGGGGGGGCGGGGGATCTTGTTTGTTTATTCTTGTTAACTTATGAGTGAATCTTGTGCTCATGAAAGCCAAACGCTGTAACAGCACGTCCTGGGACAAGCTGAGCGCGGACTGAACACTAGGCAAACTTCCAGCCCTCTCCCACACACGGCTCGGCCAAGTCGCCTCAGCGCAGCACCTCCGGCTATTCCAGTCCCGTTCCCACAAATAGCTCTGCTGATCACATCACCTGGAACAGCGCCTGCTGTTTCGGTCTCACCCCCTCACCCTGTTCTGCCAATTCACCTCCTTCCTCCCCGACCTCACGACCTCCGTCAGTCCAGCCCAAGGGCCCTGTGACTGCCCCCCTCCCGAGAGCCCTCTGGTGGCCCTGGGCCGCCCTGCGGCATCCTGCCTCGGTTCCCTCCATAGCACCACAAAGGCTTATGGGTGGGACTTTTCGGTGCCTAGAAAATTATAGGGACGCGAGGTGGGGAGGTGCCTAAGCTAGTCAATGGGGAAAGCCCACCAGTGGGGAGCACCCCAAGCCCCACCCCGCTCTCGGAGTTCGGCACCTAAGTCCGGACCACCGGGAGGTGCTCAGGTCTGCTTGTGATCCACAAATCAGGGGGAAGATGGGCGTTCGGGGGCTGATCCAGTTGGTGTGCCCGGAGGGCGCTCACCCTGCCGGGTCCGTCAGGAGAGTTCACACAAAGCAGCCGGGGGTTGGAGGATCACTTCCCTTATAACATGTAGCCCAATGGTTAGGGTACTCGGGTAGGGGTTTGCCACGTCCCCCAGGTCAAGTCCCGCTGCTACCTGATGGGGAGCCGGGATTTGAACAGGGCCGCGCTATTTCTCGAGTGAGTCCCTAACCACCAGGCTCTAGAGTCATTCTGACTCATTCTCTGGCCCAATTAATATTGAATTATTCAGTTACTTAATTAAAATGGACCAGCTTCAGTAGGAGAGACTGAGGGAGCCTCCATGGGAGAATATCACAGGGTTTAGAGCACTTACCGCTGAGGTGGTAGATCCCAATTCAAATCCCACCTGAGGTGGAGAGGGGACTTGAATGGGGGAGGGTCGCCCACCCCCAGGGGTGGGTCTCCCTCCCCCAGGTGAGTACCAAACACTGGGCTAAAGGTTATAAGGGAGCTCTTCCCCTTCCCTCTGCCCAGCTGTTTTGTGTTGAACCTGCCTGAGGGGCCCGATCCAGCGGGTGGCCTCTGAGCACATCTACCGGGTCGGGCCCCGCATGCAGCGTAGACGGCCGAGCGCTCGTCTTTCCGGGGTTGTGACTAGCTCTGGGGCCCAGTCAGGAGTGGGGCGCCTCGAGAGAGGCAGCTGCGCACAAGCCCAGAGGCAGACGCATTGGTGCCTAGAGAACTTTTGCTGCAAACACTTAGGCGCCAAGTGAGGTTAGGTATCTACAGCATTCGGCAGGAGTTTTGTGGCAACTAAAACTGGGCCTCGGGCATGTAAACCTGAGATTTAGGTGCCTAAGTCTAGGGTGTAGTAGCCTGTGTACCTTTGTGGGTCCCACCCTATGTGCCCAATATCAACAACCCATCTTGGGGTCTGGTCTAGTCACCTAAAATTCAAGATAGACACAGAAGGCCCTCTTCTGAGCAGCCGCTCCCAGGCCTGTCTCCCCAGAGTCTGTCCCTGCACTTTATCGCTGCAGGACCCCCAGACTTTTCCACCTGGAGTCTGCCACAGGCTCACAGCAGCCAAGTGACCCTCCCAAATCCTTCCGTCAGCCAAGGGTCTCCTGAAGGGGTCTCCAGAACAGAGCAGCTTCTTTTCTCTGTTTCCTGGCCCCTTGTGGCTCTGAAGAGATACCAGCTGTTCCTTAGCACAGTGGTTTTCAAACGTTTTTCCTCATGACCCAGTTGAAGAAAATTGTTGATGCCCGTGACCCAACATAATTATATCTTTTGACTAGAGTTTTCATGAAATCATAATATTGCAATACATTCCAGCTTACCGCACTTTACATAACACTAGACACTGGCCTTAGTAAGCCAATGGTAAGGAGTGTGGGAGGTGGCCCAGGGTAGGGCAGAGGGTGAGGGCTCTGTCTGGGGCTGAGGGCTCTAGGGTGGGGCCGGGGATGAGGGGTTCAGGATGCAGGAGGGGGCTCAGGACTGGGGCAGAGGGTTGGGATGCGGGGGGGGGGAGAGTGAGGGATCTGGCTGGGGGTGCAGCCAGGGATGAGGAGTTTGGGGTGAAGGCTCCCAGGGCTGGGGCCAGAGGACTGCCCCTAGCCCTCTCCCCGCCGGCAGCAGCTAGTTCCGGGGAAGGGGCTTCTCTCTCCCTCTGCACGGAGCTCCAGGGGAAGGGTCCCTCTCTCCCCATGGGCAATGAGCTCTGGGGCTGGGGGAGAGGCCCACAGCAGCCCTGCAAGCCCCAACTTGATCTCCTCCCCAATTCCCGTCCACCCACTACCTCTCTCCTCTCCAGTTCCCTGCTGCACGGCCCTTTAGAGCTGCTGCATGGCACCAATCATTATGATTTGACTCAGCGCGGCGACCCAGTGCCTGACATTCCATGACCCAGTACTGGGTCACGACCCGTACTTTGAAAACACTGCCCTAGCAGGCCCCGTTAAAAGGCTTTTCATGAGGCACAGTGGGCTGGACCCAGTCCCTCTTCAAGGGCCCAGCTCTGCCGGTGCTCACGGCTCCTAACGAGCGATGCTTCATGGTTGTCCAGTCCTGGGCTCTCACCCAGTTCTGCCAATGACCCTCGGTCCTTTCCCGCAGTGTTACCTGCCCTCATGGTTTTATTGAGAGACTCCTGGTGTTTGGAGTTTTCTTAAAGTTCCAACTCCTGGAGTCAGTTGAGTGTGTCTGCACACTAGGGTAGGAGGCCAAAGTTTGGATTTTAGTATAGTTTTGTAATCTGCACCTTGAGCTCAGCACCCCTTTGTGGTGAGGGGAAGTCCTGGGGCCAGAAGCATCCTGACTCCTGCATGAAAAGGATGCCTGCCAGCGGCGATCATCAGCCCCTCTGCAGTAACTGAGAAGTCCAGAGTCCTCTCTGAACCTGAGGCTCATTCACAGAATTATGAGTCACCATCTTTTAGTTAGCTAGTGAACTGTGTCCTCAAGCCAGGGGGTCAGGGCTTGGGAATTTTATTACCTGTTGCCCGTTAAACCGGTGGAGGGTCTTACCACCTTATCCCACTTGTGAGTCTTTGGGGCTGTACTGAGCCCAGTCAGCCACATCGCTAACTGCTACACAGAAGATATCGTGGTCTCAAGTCATCAAGGGCCCCTACAAAATATGTGCACCAATGAGATACTCATTTTCATTGGTTATATCCGGTCACATGACTGGGAAACGTCACAGGTATTATCAGCGTGGGCACGGTGACCCTGAGAATGTTCTACCCTGTTAGGCTATATTTCTCTCAAGTTTAATATAATGACTTTGTTCGTGTTTGTGTTATTTCTTGGAAGGCTCCAACTCTCTGGAACATAAGTCGGGGTCACCCTGTGGTGAGAATTTTCCTCCCAAGCTGCTCTGGTGACCCTGCCAGGAAGGAGCAAGGAGGGAAGGGAAGCACTGCCAAATAAATGCCAATGGAAAGAGAATAAAGAAGGTCCACACTGATGGGTGGGTGGCAGGATCCAGAAAAACCCAGGCCTGTCCATCACAACCTGTAAGCAGATTGGCATTTAAGAAGGTAACTGGATGGCTAGGGGGTACTACATATACAGCTTCGTCCGTGCCGCCAAGGTTCTATCACTTGCATGGATGGCAAGTATTTGCAAAATGTTTTATACATAACAGTGCATAGCAAATTTCATTGTGACCTAAATCATTTTGGGGGCTTGTCTAGAAGGCATCTAAGTGATGTTTTGTCTCCCCTTGGAGAAAATGGCTGAGTTTTATCTATTCAGTTGGACCTAACCAGAATCTCAGCTCTAGATTCAGATCCAAGTTTGCAGCTTGAAACTGTACAAACCGGCTCAATAGATCCATAGGTTTGAAGGCCAGAAGGAACCACTGTGATCATGGACTCTGCATTCCTGCATAACACCGGCCATAGAAATTCACCCAGGGATTTCTGCAGTAGAGGGAATTAAGCTCTAAAATGTACGAACACAGAATCCAAATGTCCTGCCATCAGATTTCGAATGCATCTCAAATCACCACGTTATGGAAGGGTTGGGATCATGATTTTGTTATGCCCATCATAGAAAAGAGAAATTCAGACCCCTAACTGCAGTTCAGACTTGTGGCTTTAGCTATCGCCCCACTCTAATACACACTTACGCACACACGCACACAATGCAGCAAACAAGGAACAAGACCCCCCACACATGAGAAAAGAATGCTTTAATGAGAAAAGCTACAATAACAAGAGGCATGTGTATTAGAACATTCTCCAATCTGAACTGGGGTAGATGTTTCACTTACTCCATCATTCAGGTTGTTGAACTGGAAGAGACCTTTATGGACAAGGTGGACTTTGTGACACCTTTTCACTAACACAAAAACAAGTTAAAATGCTCACACTTCATGCCAAAAAAGGTGCTTTCTTCAGGTTGAAACTAAACTTGCACCTTCTATATCCCAGAAGCTGGTGAATTAGGTTGCATTTGATGGTGCATTGGCGAGTATTACTCATCCCTCCCCCACATTTCCTCAAGGACCCCCGAGAATATTTCCTGCACACCAGAGAGATCTCTACACTAATCGGTGTTAATTCCACCTATTCCATCCCACTTGTGAGCTAACTTTGAAGCCTCCAATTCCTCTGGACACAACAAATGCAAAGAGATGGACACAGTTGTGTTAGGGGGGAAAAATCTCTGCTAAATTTCAGATCTTCCAGTTCTTTTTGGTATGAATTAAGTGAAATATCCGTCCCCCCAGCCTATATGTATCAAGTCGCTGTTTTCTCTCTTGTATCAGAGAGCAATGAGAGTGCCAAGGAACTCATCATTCAGACCCCAGTTCCTTCTGATCGCCACATTTCTGTAAAGGCCACCCATCCTCCCACGGGAAAAAAAAAATTATCCAGATAACCTCAGGGCTGGGACATTTTGTAGCTTTGTACCAGGAATCTGGGCTGGAAAAGGAAGAGACATTCCATTACGTCGAAATCCAAGGCCAGCATCGGGGGTTCGTCAGAATCTGTCTTGTCCTAAAAACAAAGTTATTTTTAAGCACGAGGGGGGAAAAAACCCAGCAAAAAGCGAAGCCCCAACCAGCTCCAGATTCTCTTGGATCCGCACTCGGATTATCAATAATGAAACATCACGTTCGTCGGACGAAGTGGGCATTCACCCACGAACGCTTATGCTCCCAGTACTTCTGTTAGTCTTAAAGGTGCCACAGGACCCTCTGTTGCTTTTTACAGATCCAGCCTAACACGGCTACCCCTCTGATACTTGACATCAAATTGATTCTCACTCTAGTGTTATTATTTATATTGCAGTAAGGGCCAGAGATTGGGGTCCCACTGTGCTAGGCACTGTACAAAGTGAAAGACAGTCCCTGCCCTGAAGAGCTTAGGGTCTTAAATAAAAACACAGAAAAGGGAATAGAAGAACAAAGAGGCAAAGTGACTTTCCCAAGGACACATGGCAACCCAGTGGCAGAGCCAGGAACAGTGAGTTATAGCCCAGTGTCCTATTCTCGATACCATACTACCTCCCTATCTCATTTCTTATATTGCACTCGTTACTCTTATCTGACCACACTTTTCATCCCACAGAGAGGGAACAGCATTGCCTGTGCCTTGTACCTTTTCTGAGTTATTAGCGTAAGAAGTGAAAAGAGCATCAAATCTGGGAATGCTTCCCTACGGCCAGGCTGAATGTGAAGCAACAAGAGCTGGCCGAGAGCCAGAAAAGCACTTGGCTCAGAGCGCTAACAAAATAAACCGAGGATTCACTAGGAGAGTATGTGACAAATTATACTGTATTATCAAAAGTTTGCAGCAGCCGGTTGGAGAGTAAGTGGAGGGACCAGTCTGTGGTTGAGAATAAAGATGCAAACAGGCGAACTAGTTGTGATAACCAATGATCATAAACAAGAAAAACACAGATCGCTTAAGCTGCTACATTTGGCTCCAGATCCATGCTTCCTTCGGTGCTTGGGATGGTCAGGCCTGATGCTTTGGTTTGACCCATGAATCAGAGCCACGCTCCTAATTCAGATTCAGATCTAAATCTCCACAAAATTCAGATGGATTCATATCCAGGGTTTGGAGTTGGCTTGTTATACGGTTAGGGGTCTGTTATCAATTTGGGCTCCAGATCTGAATTTTCCCAAAGCTGCGGTGGGGTGGCACGCATTTGATTTGGGACTATCGCTAAATAATAATCATGATAGCTGTGGACACAGTCCATTCTGGATGTGGGCTGGGCGGACTTAAACATGCTAGGCATTGGCTAAAACAGTGTGTATGTTGGGATCAGAGAGAAAGGCCCGAAAGAAAGAGACCTGGATGGTGACAAGAAAACAGCAGCTGTTTAAAGCCAACTCACATTTTGGTGGCAAACTATATTTTGGAACAAAAGTACTGGAGACCTGGACTTGACTCCTACTCAAATGAACTCACGCCCTTGGGCCTCAGAGAACACAAAACCAAAAAGCTCCTGTTTTGCTGTCCTATCACCGTGGGCTGTGACAGTGTCAGATCTCACAAGCTAAGCAAAGTTGGGCCTAGTCAATACATGGGTAAAAAAATAAACCAAAGCTGAAGAGAAAGGAACTGGTCCAAATGAAGCCAATCTCTTTCCTGGCCTATCAGATCCTTTGCGAAATAAATGGGGTGGTTGGTTCTTAGGTCAAACTTTTCCCATGGGCTGTCAAGATATATATACTGGGATAAGACACTCAGAAATGTTTTCCAGGAAGGGATAAGAAAACTATGGGTAGTAAATACTGGAAATGAAGTTCAGCCAGTTTGGAACGGCGAGACTTGGGTTTGGGGTACTTAAGCTCTATTGTGGTTTGGAGAACACATTACTGAACGGGAGGCCAAAGGTACTGCCTGGAACAACTGAGGGCTTCATCTGGAAAACTGGGATAGCTGCCCATAAAGATGGAGAATCAGTGTTGTAAATGGCCAGTGATACGCCTGAGAATAAGCTTGAGTAACTTCTTTCTAGTTAGACATCCTTTTTCGTTTACCTGTGACTTCCTCCTTATCAGTTTCTTCTCATCTTCCCTACAGGGAAAGACTATGACAGCAAAGCAGGGGTGAAAGTAAAATTGAGCTTTTACCGGTACGGAGACATCTGGGCTGCCTGGTCCACGCTGACCGTGACTTCAGCAGCGATTTAAAGGGCCCGGGGCTCCGGCCGCTGCTGCTGCTACTGCAGGGTCCTTTGCTGGGGCAGAGCTTTAATGTCGCTGCCTCTTTTACGCCCCTCATCAGCGGCCCCGCCGGGTCATCGCTGCCCCTTTTGTGCCCCCCCTCCATTGGCGGCCCTGCCAGTAGGGACCCAGTAGGGCCGCCAATGAGGGACGCAAAAGAGGCAGCGATGTTAAAATGCTGCCGGGGCAGCGCTTTAAAGTCAGCGGTATGGGCCGGTACTGGAAGCTACTTTTTCCCGGCACGCCGTACCGGCCCATACCTGGCTTGCTTCCACCCCTGCAGCAAAGCCTTTAAATTATACTGCTATATTTTCTAAAGTGACAAGTGATTTTTAGGGTCCTCCGTTTTCAGGTGTCCAGCTTGGGACACCTCTAAGGGACCTGATTTTCAGAAAGTGCTGAGTGCCATCTTCTGAAAGAGAGGCCCTTTTAGGGTGTCTTACATTGGACTACCAAAAATGTAAGCACCCTAAATCATTGAGTTTTCAGAAGGTAGGTCACGGGGTCATTGTACTTTAGTTCCAGTGCGGTGTGGAAAATTATGCGTAAATCCCTTGAACGGAAGTTCTCGGCCGAGTTCCTCCTACAGCCCACTGACAATGTTCATTCCCAGTGACTGATCATTTGCATTTCACACAAAGATGGGTTTTCCAAGCCCAACTCAGAGACATAGATTGCTTCCATTCTCCCCGCATCCACCCTCTTCTCAAAGGCCTATGTTATGGCAGCTAGTAAGAGATAAGCCAAAACTAAGGGTGAGTTTCATTTTACTCCCCCCAAAATTGGTGGGGTGGGCGATCAGACAAATGGTTCTGAATTGGGCCTCTCGCTATCAGGGTAACGGGGATACATTATTTCCAGCCTCTTGTGCAATTAACTATCGATTTAAGAGCTGAAAATCTAGCCCTGAAAGATCTTGCCTCTGAAATGCCTGCACACCCAAAAGTGCTGTTTTCCAGAACAGAGATGGAAGAACAAATTGGAAATATAACCCTGGACAAAACTGAAATGAAAACATAGTTTCAGATTTCATAATAAGAACATAAGAACATAAGAACGGCCGTACTGGGTCAGACTAAAGGTCCATCTAGCCCAATATCCTGTCTACTGACAGTGGCCAATGCCAGGTGCCCCAGAGGGAGTGAAGCTAACAGGTAATCATCAAGTGATCTCTCTCCTGCCATCCAGCTCCACCCTCTGACAAACAGAGGCTAGGGACACCATTCCTTACCCATCCTGGCTAATAGCCATTAATGGACTTAACCTCCATGAATTTATACAGTTCTCTTTTAAACCCTGTTATAGTCCTAGCCTTCACAACCTCCTCAGGCAAGGAGTTCCACAGGTTGACTGTGAGCTGTGTGAAGAACTTCCTTTTATTTGTTTTAAACCTGCTGCCCATTAATTTTATTTGGTGGCCCCTAATTCTTGTATTGTGGGAACAAGAAAATAACTTTTCCTTATCTACTTTCTCCACATCACTCATGATTTTATTTACCTCTATCATATCCCCTCTTAGTCTCCTCTTTTCCAAGCTGAAAAGTCCTAGCCTCTTTAATCTCTCCTCATATGGGACCTGTTCCAACCCCCTAATCATTTTAGTTGCCCTTCTCTGAACCTTTTCTAATGCCAGTATATCTTTTTTGAGATGAGGAGACCATATCTGTACGCAGTATTCAAGATGTGGGTGTACCATGGATTTATATAAGGGCAATATTCTCCGTCTTATTCTCTATCCCCTTTTTAATGATTCCTAACATCCTGTTTGCTTTTTTGACTGCCGCTGCACACTGCGTGGACGTCTTCAGAGAACTATCCACGATGACTCCAAGATCTTTTTCCTGATTCGTTGTAGCTAAATTAGCCCCCATCATATTGTATGTATAGTTGGGGTTATTTTTCCCAATGTGCATAACTTTACATTTATCCACATTACATTTCATTTGCCATTTTGTTGCCCAGTCACTTAGTTTCGTGAGATCTTTTTGAAGTTCTTCACAGTCTGCTTTGGTCTTAACTATCTTGAGCAGTTTAGTGTCATCTGCAAACTTTGCCACCTCACTTTTTACCCCTTTCTCCAGATCATTTATGAATAAGTTGAATAGGATTGGTCCTAGGACTGACCCTGGGGAACACCACTAGTTACCCCTCTCCATTCTGAAAATTTACCATTTATTCCTACTCTTTGTTCCCGGTCTTTTAACCGGTTCTCAATCCATGAAAGGACCTTCCCTTTTAAGGTTGACCATTCACAAGGGTATTTGTCTTGTGATCTCCTGAAAATGATCTGAAGGGGATAAATATCCCCAGTATATAAACTGAACAATAGATACCACCTCACTGTGGAGGGCTAGCTGGTCAGGCAATTCTCCTCAGCATCCAGGGAATCTTAGACCGTGGCTTTGGAAACAAGGTCTTTGGAGAAAAAGGCTGAGTTCCAGCTACATGTGACCCCACACCCCCAAGATGAGGAGGAGGCTGAAAAGCCGACAGGGAAAACTGAAAAACTGATGGGATTGAGGGATGAAGAAGGAAGAAGCTCACCTAGTGTTCAGTTGGTCATGATGTGCTTCACAAAAGCTGGAATGAATAGAAAGAGATCGTTTAGCATCTATTTCCTTCACTTTGGGAGCATTCTGCATCTGTTCAGCACTGTTGTTATTTAATTCCATTCCCCTCTCATCGTTTTGCATAATGAATGCAATTTAGCTTTGTAAATAAGCCCCCAGGTGCCATGGTGACAAGTGCTCTACAGATCCTTAAGTTAATATCTACAGTATGTTCTAATGGCCTCTCTAGCCCATATCTGAGTGGCCAGCCCCAGCTGCTTATGCGGAAGGGACAAGGAATCTCATTGTGGACAATGGACTTGAACTGGATCACGGCACCCAAACTTTGAGGAAGGTCAGATCCAAATCATAGCTTTGCGGTTGAGGCCCATCGTTGAGCCAAACTTTCGCAGGCTTATTGACACCAAGCCTTGTGAGATGAATCCAACCCTAACCACCTCGTACCTTCATAGTTGATACAACCATTGGCATCTTCCTGGCCAGCCATTAGCTTATCGACCTCCTCTTCACTCAACCTCTCACCTGGATAGAAAAAAACAAATTCCTGCTCAGTGTTTAGGAGTGTTGGTCCTGCTTTGAGCAGGGGGTTGGACTAGATGACCTCCTGAGGTCTCTTCCAACACTAATATTCTATGATTTTATGTGTCCAAACCATTGCTTGGGTTGAGTAGTGGTCACCATCTAAAACTGCCTACACAATAACAGCACCTTCTTACTCATCTTAGCTGCTATCTGTCTGTTTTTCTGTCTTCAAGTCATAGCTGCTGATTTGGTGTGGAGAAATCAAACTTTTCAATTCTCCCATACAGGTGTGGGAGAGAATCAGATTCTATGCTACCTCGCATACCTTCTTCATTTCCAGCTGCAGATCGAAGTAGCAAAAAGAACCCAGATGAAATAAGGTGTTGTTAATGTGCGTTTTTAATACTTGAGAAGTGCGCAGGTGCTATGGTGATGGATGCCACATAAGAAAAGAGAGAGAGCGAGAGATCCCAAGTTGAGTTTGCAATGTTGAGTGTTAAAAATCCACTTTAGGGCTTGCAAACGGAGGAAATTTGATCTAAATGCCAGTGACTCTGAACAAATGTGGAAATCCTCACCATATCATTTTCACATTATCACCTTTCTAAGTATAAACATACTTTAGGGGCAAAATCTTAAAGCCCTGAGGACCAGATTTTTAAATGTGTTTAGGCACCTGACTTCCACTGAAATTAATGAAATCAATTAAAATCAATGGGACTTTGGCATCAATGGGACCTTTTCCCTCAGTTATCACTCAAGGAAAACTCATAGTAAAGTCACTTCAGTTTAGCTTTGAGTTTTAGATCCAGGAGGGATCCAAGATGTAACCCAGGACCTCTGGTCTTTCAGGGTCTGCTCCCACTCCCACTGAAATCAGTGGCACAACATATATTGATTGAAATGGTGCTCTTGGGAGCAAAGCATGGAGCCATCTGGAGAGGTAAAAGAGACTAATTTATAGAAATAATGTATTTTAGATAGTACTAACTATGATTATGATTTACAATGTTGCCAACTCTGGCAATTTAATTGTGAGTATAATTTTCTTAAAGCCCCAGCTCCAGGAGTCCCGTGATTAAGTGAGAATCTCAGCTCTCCTTTTTTTCTAAAAAAGTGAGTTTCTAGTTGTAGGGAAAACCCTAAGAACAAGACCCAGGTTAACCTAATTGCTCTGAGACCAGAAGACAAATAAAAAGAACCTAGTTTATTTTTTTTTAAATCTCATGTTTTTAAACTGATCTCATGATTTTTGAATACTTCAGGTTAGCAACACTGTAATTAATATTTTTATGGTAGTGCCTAGGGACTGCTTAAGAATGTGGCCGCATTGTGCGAGGTGTTGTACAAAGAGTAAGAGACAGTCCTGGCCCCAATAGTCTAAATAGTAAGACAGATTCAGGGTAGGGGACAAGGAGCATAACATACAAGTGGGGTGATCATTTGTGATGGTCGGCAAATGTCATGTTAGTGCCACGATTTTTCTTTTGAGTTCTGCTGTGTTAGGAGGGGATCAGAGAATGGAAAGCAAGGGGACAGAGATGACTTAAAGAAGGAGGTCCGGGCAGGGCAGAAGAGGGAGGGGGGGAGAACGGAGGGCAGTTGGAGTGAGGCTGAAGTGAAGATATTTTGGCAGAAGGGTTGGGAAGAACAATCAGTCAGTACAGGGCACAGGCTGTCCAGAGTCCAACCTGTAGGAAACATCCAGATGACATCATCAGTGCCTGGCCAATCCCTGCTACAGTTTCTGCACGGGCTTCTACTCTGCCTGGCCCTGTCCACAGAGCGGGAGGCCGGAGTGTGGGTCCTATTGCCTCCATAGACTGGGAGTTCTCCCCTGCACTGTGCTGGTTCTGTGGGTGGGCCCCATCTCCCCTGCACAATCTCTCCTGCCCCTTGGTTTGGATTGAACTTTCCTGCCCAAGTGACCACAACATGAGCTGAGCATTTAGCCCATTCCCTAGCTCCTGGTCGCACCTCCCTGCCCCCAGCCTGCCATGGTCTCTGCCCCCGAGCCCATTCCAGGCTTGTCTGCTTGTCTCCCCCTTGGCTTTCCTGCACCTTAGCACGTCCCATTTGAAACTGAAGACTGGCGCGGTGTCTGCTTTAAAATCTGAATTCTTCAGGACGGCCCCATCACAACTGCCCTGGACCAATCTGGATTTCAATGCTGGTGTAAACGAAAGCAGAGTCAGGCCCATGGACTAGTCACATGACGAAGGGCGCTTCTTCCTCTTTCTGGGCCCCTGTTTCTTCTCCCAGCCTGTGTCTGTCTAGTCTCTTTAGAGTGTAAGCTCTTTGGGGGCAGGGACTGTCTCTTTTATTGTGAATGGGGCCTCGGACTTTACTGGGACCTTTAAAGCAACCCCATAGTAGCAGTATATAATAATCACCTGGCGCAGGCCCACAATGAGCTGTCTAACAATTTTACCCAGCTTCACATACCCGTTGCAATGAAACTTCAAAGTCGGACGCTGACAAAGCTGCCCACTGATGTGCAGAACGGGCCAAATCTTCAGCTGGTATCAACTGCTGGAGCTCCATCGAAGCCAAGGAAGCAACACCAGTTTTCGCCGGCTAAAGATTTGGCCCTGTTCAAAAGTCCTTTGAAGTCAATGCAAATCTTTCCAGTGACTTTCGTGGGGTTTGCTTAAGGGTCTTATTCACCTCTGTATGTGACTGCCAGGAAAGTATGTTGCAATGAAAGTGTCCATGGATGTGAAGTCACACTCAACAGGTTTTCTATTAACTGCTTAATGGCGAATTGGAAAGCTTTCCCCCCTGACCTATAGAGCCAAATACATGCAAAAAGCCACTTCAGATCTGCTAATCAGTAACAAGAGACGTGTGCAGATTTTAAAATGTTGGTGTCAACCTATTTTTCAGCTGGAAAGTGAAATTGTCAGGTAGCTTTAGCCAAAAATATAGATGGCGTTTAAACTAAAATATACTGGGCTGGCTTCACCGCGGTGTTAATCCAATTTTACACCATTGATTTTGAGTGCATTGGGCCAGCTGGTGGAAATCTATATCATTCCACTGAACCCAGATTTATACAACTTGCGGCTCTTAGAAGTCTTAATCTGAATTAAAATGTACTGACTTTTTTGCTAACTCAATGATTTTCCTTTGGATTGAAATATTCCCCATTGGGGCTTGAAAGTCAGACATTACAGTGTTGTGCTGGGGCAGGAGAACCAGAAAGGGGAAATGTCTAGCTAAATTGACAAAACTGAGCAAACTAGTTTCTTTGTCCAAGATGCTTTGGATGGACGCAGCTCCCCTGACCTCACTGGCATTGGGACCACTTGCCTCGGCACCGAATTTGGTCTAGTGTGACCAGATATCAAGTGTGAAAAATCAGGACGGTGTGTGTGGGGTGGGGTGGGGTGGGGTGGGGGGTAATAGGTGCCTATATAAGACAAAGCCCTGAATATTGGGATTGTCCCTATAAAATCGGGACTCTGGTCACCCTAATTTGGACCCCAAAGTAAACAAACAGCATAAATGGTGAAAAGGGAATTTGACATTTAAAATTCTATTTTAATCTTGTCAAGTGTCATTAGCAGAGATGGACCTAAAATGGAATGACTTCACCATAAGTCTATGCAACTAAAGAAAAACAACAAAAACACAGATGAGTTTTTCACAGTTTACAAAGAAAGTGTCTTCCAGAGCTGGGCAATTCTTTGGCCATATACATTAAGAGTTATCGGGGGAATAGAATGATAGAGCTAGAAAGAGAGAACTCAGAACTCGGAGAGAGAGAAAACCTGTGAACATTTGAGCTGAAAGACAATGATCCTGAGCTGGAATCATTTTAGGACTTCTTAGAACCCCTGCCACTAGACGGTGACATAATCATCCCAGATGCTTGAGTGCACCTGTCTTTCTGTCCAGCAGAGAGCAGTGGTGCACATTCACACCAGTCGGTAAGTTACCAGCTGTGTTGAAAAGACCTCAAAGTTGAAATGATATGAAGAAAGCTTCTTCTTACCCAGGGTAGCCAAAACATGGCGGAGCTCAGCACCCATGACCGTTCCGTTCCCCTCCTTGTCAAACACCCGCAGGCCTTCCACAAAGTCCTCATAGGTGCCAGTGTCTTTGGTCTTGGAGATGTGCTGGAGCATGGGCAGGAAGGTCTCGAAGTCAATCATTTTGCTGTTCATTTCTGTAAGAGCACAGGTTCAAAAGAAAGATGTGAGAGATTCTGTGGAGACGGCGGGGCTCAGGGCCATTCAGAAGGTGAACAACACCTTGCAGGATGTGAGTGCTAGGGAGCTTGGCAAACTGTCAACTAAATGGAAGGGCAGGAACATGGGACCATGATAATAACAGAGAGAGAGGGGGGGGGGGAGAGAGAGAGAGAGAGAGAGATGTATGGAGAATGCTAGATAGATGGATATTTGCAGTGATGTTGTAGCCATGTTGGTCCCGCGATATTAGAGAGACAAGATGGGTGAGGTGATGTCTTTTTACGTCAACAGAAGTTGGTCCAATAAAAGATATTAGCTCACCCAGCTTGTCTCTCAGATAAATGGATGGATGGATGGATAGACAGATGGGTATGAATGGGGATAGATAGATAGATAGATAGATAGATAGATAGATAGATAGATATGTGTGAGTGTGGATGGATGGACAGATGGATGAAAGGGTATAAATGGGGATGGATGGATGGAAGGGTATGAATGACTATAGATGGACAGATGGGTATGAATGGGGATAGATGGATGGAAGGGTACGAATTAGGCTAGATAGATAGATGGGTATGAATGGGGATGGATGGATAGATGTGTATGTATGGGGATAGACAGGTGGATGGATATGAATGGGGATGGATGGGGAGATGGATGGGGATGATTGGATGGATAGATGGGATGGATAGATAGGTGGAGAAGAATCAGGATGGATGGATGAGTATGTATGGAGATGGATGGATGGATAGATAGATGGGATGGATGGGTGCATAGATGAATATGTATGGGGATGGATGGATACATGAGCATGATTGGGGGTGGATACATGGGTATGTATTATGGGGATGGACAGACAGCATCTGCAAGTATTTGAAATATGTAAATGTCAAGGAGGGGGAAACAATTGTTTAGGGTTAATCAATGCTTATTAATTAAGACCAAGTAGAGGAAACTGAGCAAATGAAAATGAATATCTGGAAAACAGCCCTGGCAGTGGAATCCATTTTGCTGTGCGGTTGTCTCCCAAGGGCATCAGGGCGGTGGTGGCAGCCCTGTAGCATAGGCATGTTTAAAACTGGGGAGCAGCAGGAGAGGGGCTGGTTATCAAATGGGCCTTTTCCATCTCTAATTTCTATGATCCTGCGCCCCCCATATTGAGCTAAGGAACGAGGTCCTCGTAAGGTACAGTTCTTTCTTGGATAGCCCTGAAGTCCACCCTTGTGTCATCAGCCAAACTTGCTGTATCTTGATTTATCACAATTATTCAACAAGAGCCTGATTCTCCAAGGTGCTGAGAGGCCTCCGTTCCAGTTAGCTTAAATGGAGGTGGCAGACAGCGTGGGCAGGTCTGCAGGGCTAGATCATAGTTGTGGGTCCGGGAGTCTCAGCCCTGCATTCCTATGAGCCGATATATTGTGTGTGGGGAGGTTTCAGAGGAGACCTGAAAACCCAACACTAAAGTTCACGTGACACTTTTTTTTGAAGAGCAGGGAATGCCCTACAATCCAGTCTACCTATCTGCTCATTTGACCCTCAGAATATCTGAGCACCTACTAAACATAAATGAATTTCATCCTCAAGGCAATCCTGTGAGGCAGGGAAGTATCATTATCCCCATTACAGAGATGGGGAATCGAGGCAGAGAGAGATTAAGCGTTGAGGGCTGAATGCACAAAAGGAGATAGGTGCCCATGTCCCTGTTTTAGGTACCTCAGTCCCCATTTTGGGAGCACTGCAATGCTGAACCCTGTAGGCACCTAAACACACTTGGCGCCTATGTTTCTGCAGTGTGAGTTCCCTCGTCACCTATGTTTCTGCCTTTGGACATGCACATAGCTGCCTCCTTGGGGGTGCCCAGGGGCCTGAGACCCAGAGCCGTCCACAAACCGGTGGAAAATGGGCACGCCGATGCCTCGGTCACCAGAGGGGCCCGATCCAGCAGGCGTGCCCAGAGGCTACCTGCAAGTCCTCAGAGGGGAGCTTACCCAAAACTGAAGGGAGCGGGGAAGAGGAGAAGATGTAGAATAGCCCTTCCCTCATAACTTACGGCCCAATGGTTAGGGTACGCATCTGGGAGAAGGGATCTGAACAGGGATCTTCCACCTCTCAGGTGAGTGCTCTAACCTTTGGGCAATGGGCTTTTCTCATGTGGGGCTCCCTCTGCCTCTCCTGTTGCAGACTCTTTAAGACACATGGCAAGAGGGAGGGCACACCCACATGAGCATGACCCCATAGCCTGCTGGTTAGAGCACACCCAGGATGGGGGAGACACAGGATCCAGATTTCCTGCTCCAATGGGTCCTTAATTATATATCTGCAATGCAACAGCTTCTCCACTTCAGGCAGAAGGAGACGTGAACCTGGAATCTCCCACATCCCAGGTGAGCACCCTCACCACCGGGTGAAAAATTATGAGGAAAGGCCTCTTCCTCTGGCTTCTTGCTCAAATGGCATACGGCGCCTAACTCCAAGGAGGGTTCTCAGCTTCAGAATCACAAGCAGAGCTAGGTGCCTCCCTGCAGCTGGAACTTACGTGCCTATCTCTGTGAGAGGGGACACACCTCTCTGGCCAGCATCTCCCAATGGCTAGCTTAGGCAGCTGCCTGCCTAGCGTGGTGGCTGTGGTGAATGACAGTGCAAGGTGCCTAACTCGGGCTTTGAGAATCGCCATGATTTTTCCAGCTACCTAGAAGTTAGTTGTTGTGACGCTCAGCATCACGCCTAATTCCTTTTGAGCACTCAGCCCTAAGTGACTTGCCCAGGAAGTGAACGGTAGAGCTAGGAATGGAGATCAGAGACCCCAGATTCTGCTCAAATGCCTTGACCACGTGATCATCACTTCTCATTGCCCCTGATTGACTTGGAGCCACAGAGGAGGCTGTTCCAGGTTGTTATGTTAACCTCAATCAATCTTTCCACCAACGAAGGTAGACATGATCTAATTGGCCTGACAATTTACTCCCTGAAAACAAACAGAAAGAGGGTCACTGACCTTCTGGTTTGGGTCTGCCAAGGACTTTGAGGACCTCAGCTTGGGTTGGATTCTGCCCCAAAGCCCTCAGAACATCTCCACACTGTGCATATGTGATCTTCATCTCAGATTTAGGAGTTCTGTCGAAGAGCGAGAAGGCTTCCTTAAATTCTGGGAGACGCAAAGAGAAAAACACAAAGCGAGAGAGAGAGATAAAGTAATAGCCAACCCAAACCTTCCCCCCAAACCCTCACGCAACCTGACCCTGAACTTTTTGTTTTGCAATTTGGAAGAGTTGATTAACATTGTTGCTGTCTGATATGTTTGCATTCCTCCTCCACCACACTTCCTGCTTCCATCCGGGAATGGAATTAAACAGGTCAAACGGTTCTTCTTGTGGTATTTCCAACTCAGGGGAAATACAGGAAAGCTCATGGGAAAGCCAGACCTTGAGCTCTATGCAGACCAATGAGAGTGCTCTCCCTGGCCCAGAACTCTCTTTGACTTCAATAGCAGCTCTACATGTGAGTTGCTTGAGTAACAATCCTCTGCGTGAGTCATCAGTAGGGTTTTACAATACAGGAGCGTTCTATTCCATCTGAGTTAAAGGAGCATCTCTACTAGCTGGTAGCATTTGTAGACTGTTATCTTGTAGTGGATGGTCTCTTGACACTCACTGCCAGTGTGGGGACCAACCCCCAAGACTTTGGGGTGCTTATCCAGGGTGAACCCTACCTCTGACACTTGAGGTGACTAATTATAATACAGCCCCTTCAAGAGGTATTGTCAGTAAAGACAGGCTAACATAATGGTCTAACTGTACAGTCCCTGCTCAGATAAAAGCCCATTGACCATAATAACTGAACAATGATTGAAAGAATTCAACCTAAGAGAACTATATAGTGAGAATAATGACTGCTAAAGATGACCAATGTAATAGTAGTTAGCAACCAACTAGAAAGCTTCCCTCTTGGCAATCTGACGAAGCAACGGTAGAATGGGGAGCATTAGTGTTGCTATTTGAAAGCCCTGGGAATCAGAAAGTCTTGTAGGCCTTAAAAGTTAAGGACTAGATTCTGAGCAGCACAAAGGAGGAGCTGAGTAGCACAATGGAGCCAGAATTTGGCTGTAGTTGGAAGGGAATTCTCATCTAGCATAAAGCTGGTAGGAATCGGTTCCTGTACCAACAGGTCACCTTTACAGCATAGGGTGTGTGTCAGGGACAGGCAGAGGCAGGCCGTGGGCATGCAGGGCATAGCAGGACAGAGCTCCCCTCTCCGCTACTTCAATGCACAGTTGGCATATGATCTCTTAGGGATCGTAAGCCGTTGTCATAATCAAAAGCAGCCCCTAGGCTACTCTAGCTGCTGTTGGGACAGCTTGAAAATCAGCGAATAACTTCCTGGGTGAAAACATCTGTTCAATTCACCTCCAGAAAACGTTTCCAAGAATGACAGACGTTATCGGCTGGTGGATTTGAAAAGTTCTGCTCTGGGATGGGGAAGCGACTTTGCAACACTAGGACGGTCAAACTTCCTGTTTTGCTGTTCCCGCATGAACTTTGCTTTGCTGTTAATGTGAGGATCTTGTAGTGCGGCGATAAACACATAACCTCGTGGTCAGTGCCATGTTACCACCCAAATCTGTAATTTCAAATTGGAAAGAAAGGCCCAGGCAGTCAGTGAGACGCCCACTGTCACGAGTTCTCCTGGTTGGACTGGGAATGGATTGAATTGGCATTGGCAATAGGTATGTATTGGACAGTGTATTTCTGGTCTCTTTGGGGCCTGATTCCTTAATGGTTGGATGCGGGAGAAGCATACAAGCTATTCAAGCTGAGAATGTAGGTAGCAATTAGTCATAATAATATATCCATTGAATCTGTCAGTGGTTTAATGACTAACTTAAATACAAAGGAGGGAAGAGCAGCCCCAGTTTCACTGCTTTGAGGGCAACTGTGTGAGCCATTGAGCTCAGAAAGAGGGATGCTTGTGTATAGTGATCCCCCAAAGCCCTAGACCTTGTGCTCTGGTAAGAGTGCGTTCTCAATAGGATAAAGAAACCACCTGAGCTGCAGGTGACTCGGGCACTTTGTGGCCTATTACAAATGCTGCAAGAGGCCCAGTTTCAAATCAAGTTCAGGCCTGCTCTTAAGCTTTCTCAGGGCTTCCACTGCATGGCGAGAGGTCCTGAATCCCAAGAGAACCGCTGGAAACGGACCGATCCTATTCAACTTATTCATAAATGATCTGGAGAAAGGGGTACACGGTGAGGTGGCAAAGTTTGCAGATAACCGCTCAAGATAATTAAGACCAAAGCAGACTATGAAGAACTTCAAAAAGATCTCACAAAACTAAGTGATGGGGCAACAAAATGGCAAATGAAATTTAATGTGGATAAATGTAAAGTTATGCACATTGGGAAAAATAACCCCAACTATATATACAATATGATGGGGGCTAATTTAGCTACAATGAATCAGGAAAAAGATCTTGGAGTCATCGTGGATAGTTCTCTGAAGACATCCACGCAGTGTGCAGAGGTGGTCAAAAAAGCGAACAGGATGTTAGGAATCATTAGAAAGGGGATAGAGAATAAGACAGAGAATATATTATTGCCCTTATATAAATCCATGGTACGCCCACATCTTGAATACTGTGTACAGATGTGGTCTCCTCATCTCAAAAAAGATATGCTGGCATTAGAAAAGGTTCAGAGAAGGGCAACTAAAATGATTAGGGGGTTGGAATGGGTCCCATATGAAGAGAGATTAAAGAGGCTAGGACTTTTCAGCTTGGAAAAGAGGAGATTAAGGGGGGGATATGATAGAGGTATATACAATCATGAGTGATGTGGAGAAAGTAGATAAGGAAAAGTTATTTACTTGTTCCCATAATATAAGAACTAGGGGCCACCAAATGAAATTAATGGGCAGCAGGTTTAAAACAAATAAAAGGAAGTTCTTCACACAGTGCACAGTCGACCTATGGAACTCCTTGCCTGAGGAGGTTGCGAAGGCTAGGACTATAACAGGGTTTAAAAGAGAACTAGATAAATTTATGGAGGTTACGTCCATTATTGGCTATTAGCCAGGATGGGTAAGGAATGGTGTCCCTAGCCTCTGTTTGTCAGAGGATGGAGATGAATGTCAGGAGAGAGATCACTTGATCATTACCTGTTAGGTTCACTCCCTCTGGGGCACCTGGCTTTGGCCACTGTTGGTAGACAGGATATTGGGCTGGATGGACCTTTGGTCTGACCCAGTATGGCCGTTCTTATGTTCTTATGTTCATTTGAATACCACTCACTATGGCGTTCTCTGTCCAGCCATCAGCAAGGGTACCATGAGATGGGCCCCAGGCTGTAGCAAATCATTCCCAGGGGATCTGGTGTCTGCCCTGTCGATGGGGACAATGCCCAGGAGAGGGAAAGAGAGAGAGAGAGAGCAGGAAGAAAAACAAAGACAGACACAGGGAGAGAAAGAGCGACTGTGCATATCTAGGAAGGGAGAGAGGGGATGCAGAAAGAAGCAGTGTAAGGAAAGAGAAGGGGGTAGAAACAAGCAGAGCGATGCAGGAGGAAAAATGAGAGTGGAGGAGGAAGGGACTGAGAGGAAAAGAAAGAGAAAGCTGCCGGGAGACGCCAGTGAAAGAATGAAAAAATGGAATTAAAGGAGAAAGGTGATAAAAAATGAGAGAAGAGAAGTGAGCAAAAGTCCGAATGCAAAACTAATGAATAAGTGATTGAAACAGGATCCAGGGAGGGCTAAGGAAATCTAGTCTAGCCAGACTCCCGGGAGATGCAGACTGGGGAGAGAAAGGCAGACAGGAGAGGAATAACAGCAGTACTAAGGGCCAGATTCAGAAATGTGTAGCTGTTCAGGCTAGAGTGACAATTGTGATGATCCAGCCGGGGGTCCTGCATCACACAGGCCAGAGAACCACATTCTTCCACTGGTGGTGGAACTGGAGCCTAAAGGTTGGTGAGCCTGGACGCCAGTGAGACCGCCCATGTGAATAACTGCTCACCAGCATCAGGGCCCTCATCCTCTGTCCCGTAGCCCACAGAGCGCTAGGAGGTGGAGGAGAGATGGAATTAGGGGAAGGCTGTGATGGGAAGTACCTGCTGGATGATGCACCCAAGTACAAGGGGTGTGAGGTGATTATAAAACCAATTCTTTGGCAACATTTACTTCTCCTGACATGAGACACATTTCTGGTGACTGTTTTTGTTGGCATACAAAGGTGGAAAGTCTCCACAAGCGATCAGAGCTGGAACCAGGCTCTGGGGCATGGATTGAAGGGTTAGAGGATCTTTCTCATAGACTTTACGGGCAGAAGGGACTATCATGATTATCTAGTTTGACCTCCTGCACAATGCAGGTCACAGAACCTCACCCGACCACTCCTGTAATTGACCCTAACCTCTGGCTGAGTTACTGCAGTCCTCAAAGCATGGTTTAAAGACCTCAAGTTACAGAGAATCCACCATTTATACTAGTTTAAACCTGCAAGTGACTCATGCACCATGTGCAGATGAAGACGATCCCCACCCCCGCTCCCTGCCAGGGTCTCAGCAAATGTGACATGGTGGGAAATTCTTTCCTGACCCCAACTATGGGGATCAGTTAGACCTTGAGGACCTGGGCAAGACCACCAGCCGGACACTTGGGAAAGAATTCTCTGTAGTAACTCAGAGCCCTCCCTCTCTAGTGTCCCGTCTCCAGCAGTTGGGGATTTTCTAGATTTGCCTGTCCTCGTTATTAACTGACTGCTAGCTTATTGGGCCTGATTCACCCAAAGGCCCCTTTACGTTCTTTGGCAGTGCAAAGGGACCTTGACGTGAATGTACATAACCCTTTCCACCAGAGCCTTACTAATTTAGTTTCCCAAGAAGCAGCCCTTTCACCAGAGAACCATCCTTTCTTGGCCTCGCCTCTCCTGTACCATCCCAACCCGCGTGTGCTTGACTTTCAAAACCGTTTAGTTTGTGACCCTCCAGCAGCTTGTCTGTGACAAACGAGGGTGACATACGGACAGACATAATATGCTGTCAGGGCGGATTGCACCCGGCACTTTCGGCACCCATCTCACAGGCTAACGGTAAACTCCCTTAGGTGTAAGTAGCAGGCCACACACTAGAGGGTGATATGATCCTGGGATATGCTTATAAAGTGCGGGTTCTGTCCCCCTCCAGTGGCTGCACCATGCTGAGGATAACAGCCTGCTATTGCTGCCAGCTAAAAGAGTTACTCCTTCAGTTCCCGCGGTGGAGGTCCATGCTAAAGGTGCTAGATTTAAACCCTGCTGACTGCTGGAGGCTACAGACTCATCTCTTCACCCGCAGTGACACACCCAGACCACAGTCTGAGAATCACAGAACTAGATCAGGGACCGCTCAGGGCACTGAAGGC
Organism: Trachemys scripta elegans; assembly: GCF_013100865.1. Taxonomy (NCBI): domain Eukaryota; kingdom Metazoa; phylum Chordata; order Testudines; family Emydidae; genus Trachemys; species Trachemys scripta. The sequence continues at coordinate 4,365,659 of NC_048299.1, read as the reverse complement.
TGGTTGTCTAGAAACAAGAACCATAGACCGGTCTTGGCTAGGCTCCTGCACTTTGATGGTTTGCCAGGGACAGAAAGCGGCTCCTTCTGTGCTCTGACCAACTAGACATCTCAACCTCTTAAAAATGCATGGCCTTTGAGATAGAAAGCAAAATGCCCTTTTATCGTACTGCCTGGAGAGAAACAAATTGATGCCTCTGGAAAGCAGACGTGGAAAGAGAAAAACGTGGGGATAGAAGCCTGTTCAGATTCCACACCAGACACGGCACAATCTGTCTGTTTCCTCCACCCTTTGCTGCCAAGAATGAGGTTCTCCCCGGCCTGGCTGGTTATCACCACTTCATTTGCTGCAAACCTGTCTGAGGATCATGGCCTTTACATCACCATGGGCTGAAGGCGAAACTGGCTGCTCTGGCCTTGTTGTGGCAGCCCTTGCCCAGCTGCAGCTGAACAAACACACAGGGTTTTGCTCGCAGCATTTCTCTCTCGTTTGCTTTGGCCTATCCTTAACGATTCGAAAGTCCTTGTCAGCAGGAGCTCCGATCTCCGTCTGGCTTGTTCGGTAGCACTCGCAAAGCTGTGGCTTTGAGTTCCACCGCAGACCTTGGATTGATGCTGCCGTGCATTGCTCGGGGGGCAGGCGGGAGGGAAGGGCTGTTGCATTATGGGAAAAAAGCTCTGCTCTGATTCCATTAGTCCCCTCGGCAATGCTGTGATTTGGAAACTTCCACCCAAACACCCTCTAGAAGACATTGCTGAGATTCCCATGATCTATCCGGCGTCTTAGTCTGACCGGACCAAACAGCAACAGGACAGGCCTCTCTCCATTTCCCCGTCTCCGTATTTCTCCTCCATCCTGGGCACTCTTCATTTTGGGGCTCTTCCCCACCCCATCCCTCTGATCTCTCCTCTCCCTGCAGTAGCAGGATGAGTGGCAGTAACCGCACTCCACTCCAAGGGGGGCGAAACTCACTCGAACGTCTCCACTCGATCTCGCTTTGCCTGCTTCAAAATCAAACAGACTAGGTTGCTGTCATCAGTTTCTTGCTGCAGATGACTCCTTACGCAAAGGGAAAAGGGGCCAGGCATCTCCTTTGATGAAGCTCCAAGGCTGAGCCCAGAAGGGAGCAGGGAAAGATCAGGGCTTGATCTAAAGCTCATTGAAATCAATGGAAAGACACCCACTGCCAATAACTTCAGGGCTCCAGTTCACAATGAGGGTCAGGAAAGAACTGCACCAAGGACCGGACGGACGGGCAGTATTTTGAGCTCATTCAGTATGTGATGCCTTTACTGCCCAGTGCTTCTGCTGACCGTACCCTTGCAGCACCCACACCACGTTATGCGGAAGCGTCGAGAGTGGAGTTGGCACGGGGCTGGGATTTGGTGTCCTGTAGTGTTCTTCCTCCCCTCAGTAACTCACACTGTTGCTGATGCAGTGCTGGAGGGGTGTGTGGCGCTTCATGGCCGCATGGGCTGACATGTTCCCTGCCTGCGGGTCCCACATTGAGACTGTCACTAGATAATATGACAAACATGGATTCTCAGCTCTGCCTGGTAGCTGTGGGTGCAACTGCTGGGGTGGCTGTGAAGGAGATGGGAATGGTTCCCTGATTCCAGGGATGGTCTATACCAGCCCATGACCTGCAGCACTTTAGAGCAGCCTCAGGGCTACTCCAAAATACACCATCTATCTGTGGTCTCCAGAGGTTCTCTCCTGGCTGAAGGTCAGCAGAATACAGCAGTGCTCCAGCCATGCCCCCTCCTCTACCCTCCCCTACATATCCCCTATACAAGGGCCATTGGGACAGTGGAAGGGAACAGAACATAGGAGCCAGCAAGGGACTCTCCCACCTTAGGGGAATCTCCTTTTAGGGGCGATCCAGCTGTTTTCCAACCCCTTTGTGCCACTGAAATGATGCAAGGGGGCCGGCTTGCAGCTCAGAATGTGGCACTGTGCCACAGCATTTGCTCACACACAACCTTGGATGCCAGCCGCTGTGTTCAGTGAGATGGGAACTGTTGTCCAAGACATGGGGCGTTTCTCTTACCCTTTGAGGAAAGCTCTCTGGGACATGCTTCGGTGCAGCATCTCATTGGGAGCAGAGTGGCTCAAGCCACACAGTCTGGGCCCCAGAAACAGACGCACCTGGAATCGCTAGTCATTTTTTTTAAATGATCTGTTATTGTCAGAAGGGAAACTGAGGCATGGGGTGGTGAAATTACTTTCCCAAGGCTGTGCAGTACATCAGTGGCAGAACCTCTGGCTCAAGACAAAAGGCAGGAATCCAGTACCTCCTGGATCAGAAAAACCCTCCAAAGTAAGAAACCTATCCTCCTTCCCTTCAATCAGCCTGTGGTCCCATAGCCATAGGGGAGTTTTCCCCTGTGCTGTTTGTCAGCTCTACCTTTCAAGCAGTTGAGAACCTGTTAAAAACTCCATCAGATGTTCAACCACAAAGCATCAATTATGTCTAAACAAATGACATGTTGGGTGCCGAGCTACTGGCAGCCAGCTACAGCATGTGGTATTTGCAGCACCACATGAGATCAGCTTCCGCGTCAGTTTCTGGGACCGGGGCAGCCGGCTAGGAAATCGAACTTGACGTTTCCTTCGAATGAAATAAATTAAAATAAAATAAATGCCCTGAGTTCCATTATGTAGCTGCAACAGATTAAATCCAAATTTAACTCAGGGAAAAGTTTTCAAAGGCAAAGAAAGGCTGGTTGTTGGGGGTTTTTTTTTAAAGGAAGTACATATGGTTAGATCGGGTGATTTTTATTCTTTCTCATTGGGGCGCTTGTGTTGTCCTTAATGTAATAAATCTGCTTTGCATGTCTGTAATCTGAACGATGTGTGATTTTCAACCCTCTGCAGAGCACCGCAGAGCCATTTGGGAATGTGTCTCAATTTCATCAAGGAGCAAATTAAAGGGACCTTCCCCTCAGTGGATTGTGCTGCATGTCTCCATGGCAGGCATGGTAAGAACAGGGTGGACACGGCTCAGGGATCAAGTGCTGTGAGATCAAGAAGGAGATGTGCATAGCTTATGAGAAAGAAAGGGTTGGTTATTGTGGGATTAACAAGCTCTGCTCATCCAGGTGGGTGTGGGGTCAGGAGATACACCTCATCCAAAGGGACAAACAATGGTGCTAAAAAACCCACTTACTGTTCTGAAGGAACAGCCATGTGGAAAGTCTCTGTTCCCCTCTGCAGCATCTCCGTGTGAGCCAACCGTCACCAGGCCAACCACATGGCCAAGTACCATCAATGATCACTTCTCCAGACTCCGCCAGGGGGCTCGCCTCACCCCTGCTTTACATGCTAGATGGTGACTTGCCCAAGGAAGTCAGTCTCTCTTGCACCCCTGCAGGGTCTGCCCAGATCTTGGGTCCAGCAGCACAGGGGCCAGAAGGTGCTATGCACCTGCTTACTCCCTGCCCAGAACAAGGCGGGGTGGGGGGGGGCACTGGAGCCTTGGCTCTGTCTCTCCTCTTCGCAGGTTGGAGCAGCTGAAATGGCCTGGGGTGGAGGGATGTTGTAAATTGCTTCTGACCTAGATCACTACTCTCCCCACCACGTAGCAAGACACCAATGTGCTAGACACTGTACATACACATAGCCAGGGGACTGCTGTGGAAGGATCTGGACCCAAACAAAATTAGCCATCAAAGTAAGGAAGAGAAAAAGAAGGGAGGGACATTTCAACAATTGTTTGGTACACCGGCCGAGTCTACACTACAAAGTTATGCCAGCACAGCTAGGTCAGCAAGGAGTGTGAAAAAAAATCACACACAGCCCAGCCGATACAGCTATGCTGGCAAAACCCCTCGTGTAGACTCAACTAGGCCATACCTGCAGGATGGATGGGGTGGGGGTGGGGGGCTCTGTCCTGGGAAGCAGTGACTCTGACAAAGATTTGGAGGACATGATGGATAATCAGCTGAACATGAGCGTCAAGTGTGACTTAGGGTGTGTCTACGTTGCTTTTAGACACCTGCCAGCTGATTCGGGCTAAGGGGCTCGGCTAAGGGGCTCTTTAACTGCAGTGGTACGGGCCAGCCACGGGTTTTTAATTGCAGCACAGACATACCCACTCTGACCAAAAGAGCTAATTCAATTCTGGGATGCATAAGCAGGGGAATCTCAAGTAGGAGTGGAGAGGTGATTTTACCTCTGTATTTGGCTCTGGTGCAACCGCTGCTGGAACGGTGTGTCCAGTGCTGGTGCCCACCATTCAAGAAGGATGTTGATAAGTTGGAGAGAGTTCAGAGAAGAGCCACGAGAATGATTAAAGGATGAAACACATGCCTTATAGTGATAGACTCAAGGAGCTCAATTTACCTTAACAAACAGAAGGATAAAGGGTGACTTGATTACTGTCTATAAATGCCTAGATGGGGAACAAATATTCAGTCTAGCCGAGAAAAGTCTAACACAATCCAATGACTGGAAGTTGAAACTAGACAAATTCAAACTGGAAGTAAGGCATACATTTTTATTAGTGAGAGTAATTAACCCTTGGAGCAATTTACCAAGAATCAAGGGTCCTTCCATGGATACAGGGGACTTGACTAGATGACCTCTCAAGATCCCTTCCAGTCCTATGATTCTATGGTGGATTCTCCATCATTGACTCTTCTGAAATCAAGATTGGCTGTTTTCCTAAAAGATCTACTCTAAGAATTATTTTGGGGGAATTCTATGGCCTGTGTTGTACAGGAGACCAGACTAAGATGATCACAATGCTCTCCTCTGGCCTTGGAATCTATGAATCTGTGGCGAGAAAGTGCTAAAGTTGTATGGGGAGGTGGTGTAGCCATGCCAGCACGTCTGTTGGCTTACACTGCATCTCCACTAGGGGCTTCTGCAGGCATAGCTATACTGGCAAAGGCTCCATAGTGTAGACAAGCCCTCAGAAACATGACCACTGAAATCACTTACTGTAGCTGAACTCAGGGAAACTATCTCAGTTTACACCAACCGAGGATCTGGTCCCAGACATGAAATTAGGAACAACTCTATTTTGCTTAAGCCCAGAGAAAACCACAGTTGCGATGTGTCTTTTACTCACATTGGAGTACGCACCCACTATTAGGTTCTGTGCCCCTGCCTTTAGCGAGAACTTGCCCTGACCAGAGCATTTATCTGTTGTCATGGAATTAGCCCAGCTGGACTGCAGGCATTATAGGGTAGAAAGCAGGTTAGAAAGCGGGGGTGATATGACAGTTTGTTCAGTGACTAAGGCTAGGTCTACACTACCCACCTGAATCGGCAGGTAGAAATCGACCTCTCAGGGATCGATTTATCGCGTCCCGTTGGGACGCGACAATCGATCCCCGAATCGGCGCTCTTACTTCACCAGAGGAGGTGGGAGTAAGCGCCGCCGACAGAAAGCCGCAGAAGTCGATTTTGCCGCCGTCCTCACAGCGGGGTAAGTCGGCTGCGATACGTTGAATTCAGCTACGCTATTCACGTAGCTGAATTTGCGTATCTTAAATCGACTCCCCCCTGTAGTGTAGATGTACCCTCAGGCACTGGCTGGGAACTTGAGATAGTGAGGTTCTAATTCCCCACTCTGTCCTGCTGGATGACCTTGGACAAGTCATTTGCCCATCTGTTCCCTCCCTCCCACCCCCGTTGTCTGTCTTCTCTATTTATCCAGTAAGGGGCAGGGATTGTCTCTTTCTCTGTGTTTGTACAGGACCTAGCGCAGTAGGGCCCCGATCTCAGTTGAGGCCACCGGGTGCTACCATACCACAAATAGCAAAGCCGTTAATTAAGTCTCCTCTTTGTCAAGTGAATTATAAGCTCCGGAGGCTGTGTTCATTCCGCCCACCGCCACCGCCTGGAAAGAGATGCAAATCCTCCTCACCTTCAATCTGATCGTGTGTGAATTCAAGCTGAAAGAGAGCAACAAAAAAGCCACAGATTAGCTCCTGTGCTGATGTACTTCAGGGATTGCGATCTCTGATGTCGGGTGCTGGCCACTGCTGGAGAAAGGCTACTTGGCTAGGTTGACCCCTGGTCTGATCCAGTCTGGCATGTCCAATGGGCCTATGGAAACCCTCTGTGTAGAGCGGGTCAATGTGAAATAGGATGAGGAAAATAAGGCCCTGCCACTATCAATCCAGAATCTTTCTCTGCTCTGTTTCTGATCAAGGGTTACTTTTTTTTAAAACTGAAAATATGTCCCATTTTCACTAGGATGGATGGAAATCAAAATTGGAAAATCTGGCCACTTATTTAGGTGACTCAATCGGCGCTGATAATCTGGCCCATAATGCCCAAAGCTAGGCGCTGACGAAATGATTTCACTAGTCACTGCTCTTTGCCTCAGTTTCCCAATCTGTAAAATGCGGATAATGATACTGACCTCTTTTGTAAAGCACTCTGAGATCTACAGATGAAAAGCACTAGAAAGATCTAGGGATTATTCTCAAGGTAACTTTTCTTTCCCAAGGACAATATTTTACACCCACTATTACTTGCGAGTGAACCACGGTGATTGTTTTAGCATTCTGCTTTCACTGGTGTTTTCTCTGCCAGCCATTGTGTTTTTGAGTCCTTTGGGGCAAGGACATGTACTGATTATATGTTTGTACAGCACCTAGCACAATTAACTCCATGTGGTTGTGGCCTTTGTGTGTGTGTGTGCAGGGAGTTCTGGGCTCTCATCCTAGCTTGGCTGCTGATTCATTGCATGGACTTCTGAAAATCTCTGACACTTCTTGTTGCTTCATCCTCCTGCCTCCTGTAAAACGGGGATGATGACTAGAGCACTGTGTGGGACTATTTTTTTAATCCCATTCCTGTCCCGCCCCGCAATACCCACTCCCACTTGCACGGGCATTGTTTCTTGCAATCTTATCCACTCCCACCAGCAAAAACCTTAGATCCTGCAAATCCCGCACGAGAGACAGATCTGCTACGCTACTTAAAAAAACCAATCAGACAAAAAACCGGTCGGTTAACATATTACATATATAAACGGAATTCAGACACAATTTTTACCACTCAAAGAATTAAACAAATCTTGCTTAAACCATTTGTTGATATAGAGTTTTCCTGCAAATTATCACAGTCTTGTTTTTTATGCTCACCCAATCCCACCCGCAACAAAGAAATTTTACATTTTAGCCGCTCCCGCTATTATGGCAGTAGGTCCTGAAGGACCCGGGGGATCCCAGTCCCACTGCCGGTCTCTGATGGTGCCCTGAGAGCAAAGGGATTGGACTGGATGACCTCTCGAGGTCCCTTCCAGTTCTATGATTCTATTCTATGATTCTATGGGGACTTTTGTTGCACAGAGTTGTTGTGAATCTTCATTCATTTATTTCCATCATGATTGGAAGGTGGTGCACCGGATCCTTAAATGATCATCGCTCTATTGACTTCAGTGGAACATCTCTGGGTTACACCAGCTGGGGATCTGGCCCTCGTGTTAAACACTATGATTAGTGCCCCGCCTTGTGTATGAGATATTGTCCAATTTTCTGAGCAATGGCACAGAAGTATTTTATCACTGAATGAGAGCGGGTGAGAGATGAATGGAAGCCAATCAGATCATCCAGTCTGTCCCCAGGCCAGTGCAGGATTGTTTCCTAGAGCGCATTTTATCCAAAAGTTTTGCTCAGGTCCAATATCCCAAATGATGGGGGTCCAGCACTCCCCAGGTGAGCTTATTCCACAGCCTAAAAGAGCTCAGTGTCAGGAAGATGTTTTTTACACCTCTATCTCAGTCAAGCAGAAGGTTACTAGGAAATAAGTCCTACTAATAAAACCGTGCCAGTGCTAAACTGGCATTTATTAGGGTATCACAGGGAAAGCATTTAAACAACGCAAACAAGGAGTCCCCAAAATGGAACCAATGCATTTCTCGTCTACGGCAGGCTAAGGAATTCTAATGTTAATAATGAGGTTCTTAACTAACCGGGGCAGGGGCTGGGTTGGAAAGCGGAAGAGAGTTTTTCACAGGAGTCCAATTTAGGGATTAGAAATGTTGAGGTTGGGAAGAGGCCCGGAAACCCATCAAGGTCTGTATCATGGTGATGAGGTGGCATTTGTGCCCTGCAAGATTTTTTCCACTATTTAAAGCTATTAACACACATTGTGCTGGGCAGCAAAGCCCACAAACCCATCGGTTTGTGCACAGAGCTATTCCGTGACATGCAAAAGCCTGCAGTTCCCAGGCCCATGCCTTTATTAGTGTCAGGTCATGCTCCCTGGTTCAGTAGTCCATGAGCTCTGATACCATCTGCTTCTTGAAATTCTTTCTGATCTGTGAATACCTGAGGTTCTCCATCGCATAATCCATACAAGAGAGGATGGAGAGAGAGAAATGTGTGTAGGCAGGGGAATGAGATAGATAGATAGATAGATAGATAGATAGATAGATAGATAGATAGATAGATAGATAGATAGATAGATAGATAGATAGAAAGTGTGTGTATGGGGTAGATATAGAGGTGTGTATGGGGATGGATGGATGGATGGATGGATGGATAAATTAGATAGATACTCAGGCTGCTCTTAATACTAAGGATGAGTATTATTGTCTGTGCAGTGACCTCTTTAACCTTCTTACCAACCCACATCTGCCTCAATGCTCCCTTCCACCTCCTGAACCTACTACAAACCCTCTCATAAATGTTCTGCTCTGAATCGCCCCCTTGCAGGTCAACCCACCCACTAACCCTTTCTCCTCCAAGTCCCCACGCCCTCCTACCTCTTTCCCAGCCATTGAATCCTCCCGATCCCCTCTTCCCCTGGAAGGCAAATGGGAACCCGTTCTGGGTCCCAGGAGTTCCCGAGCTTGCTAAAAGAATAGGGCTTGGCTGGAGCAAGATATCATGGGAGTGGCTTGACTGGGGTGGCCCAGGAATGGCCTGTTGTTTGGATTAAGTGCCCTTCCCGATTATCGCTAGTCACATCTTCTGTAGTCATTGTGGAGCACAGAAACTCCACAGGGATCCCCGCACAGCTTCTATGACTCACAGCAGCCCAGGTGGAGTGACTTGCCTCAGGCCCTGACAGAGCTAGGAACAAAACTCTGGTGTCCTAGCCCTGCACTGTAATCTTAGCCTACTCTTCCTCTCCTCAGGCGAAGCAGGTCATCTGAGATCTGTCCCCATTAACTGGGTTTCCTGAGTCTCTCTGTCCACATTACATGGTAGGTGACGTATCACCGTTGTCTGTCTTGTTATTCCACCACTTATACTCATGGCCCTGGTACAGATTAAGGCCCAGATCCTCAAAAGCCTTTGGCAGTTAGGAGCCTAAATACCTTTGAGGATCTGGGCCAAATTTCCTGTGTTTGGGGCAACCACTCAGGGGCACTGTGCTGGGAAGAAGGGAGGTAGGGCCAGATCAGGGCTTTAGCCTGCAAAGATCCGGACAGGCTCTGCCTAGGAAGGTGGAGGAATCTCCTTCCTTAGAGGTTTTTAAGGTCAGGCTTGACAGAGCCCTGGCTGGGATGATTTAGTTGGGAATTGGTCCTGCTTTGAGCAGGGGGGTTGGACTAGATGACCTCCTGAGGTCCCTTCCAACCCTGATAGTCTATGATTCTATGATTCTATGATGATTCATGCCAGGAACCTCTCCCTTCCAACCTGCACTCTCTGACCCTTCTCCTCCCTCAAAGCCTGTTGAGAAGCTGGATGGGGAAGGCTGGCTGCATGGGGAGCAGTGGCTCGCTGAAGTTCTGGCAGGGGTCTCGTCGTTGCTCTATGCAGGGACCAGTGCTCTCAGGTGAGGAGGAAGCATAAAGCTCTCTACTTCCTGTGTGAGAATCTGCGGGAGGCTGTGGCGAAGGCTAGGGAGAGGGAGGAGAACAGTGCTGCGGCTGGGACAAGGGTCTGGCTGGTTGACTGGCCTTGCTTAGAGAAGGGCCCAAGCTACAACGCGTAGCTGCAGGTCTGCTCAGGGGCAGGGTTTTGTTGCGGGCCCATCTCTCGTAGGGGAAACAAGAATTCCGTCTTCTGAAAAATGTCAACATGGCCACATTTGTTTTTGTTTCCACATCGGAATGAGCCTAGCCCTAGCGAAAATGTTCATGAAACCACAATGAGAGCCCCACCCTGTGAGAGCCACTAGCCCACGTGCTCCCTGATTCAGAGCAAGGTCTTGAACTTGGGTTAGGTTAGGGCCTTCAGCTGAGCTCTGGGAACCCGGGTTCTGGGCTATTGGCTATAACGGGGCAGGCCAGAGATTCTACCCTGGACCTGAGGAACCTTCCTGACATTTCTGTTGGCACTGATACATTTTCGCAAAAAATTGCGGTTTTGACAAATTGACACTCCCTGATGGAATAAGCGTTTCTGTGAAAAATTCCAAACCAGCTCTAATCTCTAGCTTGCAGCCGCTAGAAGAGAAATCCACAAACCCTCAGGGTGTTAAGGGCTAAACCTAGCAGCCCACGGGGAACATGAGTCTCCAGCGCTCAATCACCACTTCTCCAGGGCCACCAACCAAAGAGGAACACGGACCCCATGTTCACACTTTAGTCTCTCCTTTACTATTGGTACTTTGGTCCCGGCCTGTGGCCAATCCACCCTGAGGTCTTCGGGTGACTGACGAACAGCAACCCACCTTGACAGGGGACGGCCATCCCCAGCCTCCTCCTTGCTAGCATACTTTTTCAGAAGAGAGTTTTTGAGGGCCTGGGGTCGCTCTTTGTTCTTTAAATGCTAAGCCAAGTTGGCAGGGAGGCTTCAGTCTGTAAAGTGATAGCCTCTTTCTGTGATTGAGAACATGTTCCTTTTCCATAGCATGGGGAATTCTGAGGCATCAGCAGGAGAATGAGAACCGCTTTGGAGAAATGGAGACAGTTTCTGGCAACGTTCGGCACCAGAAATGTAAAACATTTTAGCCTGACTCTTCCCCTTCAGCAACATGAGCTTGGATTCTCTGACCACTTATTGAAGGCTGGCTAGCCTCCTTTTCCCCCCCACTCCCCACACCACAAGCCTTGCAGCAGATGTTTATTCAGATGTTCTCAACCAGCAAAGTAATATGAAAAATTAAAACCACCCTTGGATAAATGGCAGGAGAAGTCAAATGTTGTGTGTGCTGGCTGCTTAAAGGAGAAGACCATAAAGGGCTGGGCTGGGTAGTTGGTGTGTTGCAGGGATTACCCTGTAGTTGGGACTCCAAGGGTATGGTCTACACAGCAACCAGACACCCATGGCTGGCCTGTGCCAGCCGACTCAGGCTCGCGGGGCTGTTTCATTGCTGTGTAGACGTGTGGGCTCAGGGCTCGAGATCCCGCTCTAGGACTCTACCGGGTGGATGGGTCCCAGAGCCCAGATGTCTACACAGCAATGAAACAGCCCAAGCTGGAGTCATCTAGTGCAGGTCAGCCAGAGTTTTTCCTTTGCTGTGTAGACATACCCCAAGAGTGAATTCTGGCTGACTCAGAATTTCCATTGAGTCACATAGCAGAGGTCCAGGACTGACTGGGCTATAGAGTCCAAAATATCTTCTCACCGCTAAAGACAGTCCTCTCAGACACAGCCATGTTCTTTTTCCACAGCTCCAGTCCCATATAAAACAATAAAAAGGTTTAAATGCTCACTAACTGTATCAGGAAAATTGCTCATCTTTTGCAGTAGGCCAATGTCCCTTCCAACTCTTCAGCAAGAGTTGGGGCTTCCCCTTGGACAGAAGGGCCTGGCCCTTCTCTGAATCAAAATGAAGCTCCTGGGTCTGTTTAAACTCAACCTTTTATACCCAAAGCCTTCTCTTTGTCTCTTGGTCTCTGGAAATGAGATGAAACCAGTCCCTTGCCCTGCCCTGCGAGTCAAGCTGTCTAGACAGGCTTGGGACTTTGCAATTAATTGCCCCCTAGTGATTCCAGGAACCCACAAATACACATCACCTGTATTGATACAAAAAGTCTATGAATGTTATACACCTCATCACAGAATCACAGACTTTAAGGTCAGAAGGGACCATTATGATCGTCTAGTCTGACCTCCTGCACAACACAGGCCACAGAATCTCACCCACCCACTCCTGTATCAAACCCCTAACCTATGTCTGAGCTACTGAAGTCCTCAAATCGTGGTTTAAAGACTTCAAGGTGCAGAGAATCCTCCAGCAAGTGACCCGTGCCCCACGCTGCAGAGGAAGGCAAAAAACCCCCAGGGCCTCTGCCAATCTGCCCTGGAGGAAAATTCCTTCCCGCCCCCAAATATGGTGATCAGCTAAACCCTGAGCATGTGGGCAAGACTCACCAGCCAGACACCCAGGAAAGAATTCTCTGTAGTAACTCAGATCCCACCCCATCTAACATCCCCATCACCGGCCATTGGGCATATTTACCGCTAATAGTCAAAGACTCATACTGCCTGGTCCATCTCAATATAATGGCTTTTTGAGATTTTCATACTTTCAATCTCAAATACAACATGGTCCCCAAAGATACTGACTGTGCTTGCAATATATGTCACAATCATAAAATCGAAGGACTGGAAGGGATCTTGAGAAGTCACCTAGTCCAGTCCCTTGCACTCAGGGCAGGACTAAGTATTATCTAGACCATCCCTGACAGATATTTGTCTAACCTACTCGTGACCCCATGACACTGGTGAAAATCCCACAGTGCTGTCATTATGATTATAACCGGCAGGCCGTAACAGTTTTAGTTAGGCATGTAACAACTCACTCGCACGCCGTAGGTGGTCCAAAATGGAGTCCTCCATGTGGCGTGGACAGAGATCATTCATCCGGTTACAAACTAGACACCTCTTTTGGGGTGTTTTTTCCCACGTCTGCAGGGGCAGCTCTAGCTTTTTTACAGCCCCAAGCATGGCAGGCGGGCTGCCTTCGGCGGCTTGCCTGCGGGAGGTCCCCGGTCCTGCGGCTTCAGCATACCTGCCGCCGAATTGCTGCCGAATCCGTGGGACCGATGGACCTCCCGCAGGCATGCCGCCAAAAGCTACCTGACTGCCGCCCTCGCAGGGACCGGCTGAGCACCCCGGCGGCTTGCCGCCCCAGGCACGTGCTTGGAGCGCTGGTGCCTGGAGCCGCCGCTGGCCATCTGGTATTGAGACAAAACTGGATGTGGGTTTGTTCAGTATGGGACAGGGGACGCCATAATGGAGAGTGCGCCACTCTGCCCCTGGGTGACCTCAGCCACACCATACATGCAAGGTCATGCCGGTGGGGGCGACGCAGTGAGCTCTTCAAAATGACATCCCTCAGGAGGCATGACCTCACATGCACCATGCGTACGCAATTACGCTGAGGGAGGCGAGGTCATACTAGTGGGGGCAAGTTCATACCATTCCTGAAAGTACCAGAATGTCTGCTATTCCAGGAATGTGTGAGTGGCCACCCTGACCGTGCGCATATGGTGTGTGAGGTCATGCTGTGCCGAGGTTTGTTCTACAAAATGGCGTCCTCCATGGGGGCCAAACGGAATTGTGCTGAGGGCCAGATCTGGCCAGCAGGCCACCAGTTGGACAACAGCCAGCCAGTCGGCCATGCAGGGCATACAATGCTTGCCTGGATACATAGATGCCTCCCCACCGCCATCATGGCCCCACCAGTCTGACTTCCTGATGCTGCAATGAAGGCCTCCTGATATCGTGACACAAATGTCCCAACAGTGCAACCTACACTGGAATGGTGCAACATGCCCTTGAGGACCCAGGCTCCTTGTAGGTTGAATCCGAGCCTTTGCACTTGACAGTATTAAAATTCCAGCCGTGTAAATCATATCTACCCAGCTAGAAATGTCACACTGCCTGCTGTGCTGTGTAACCGCGTCCCTGAATAATTAGGGTCACTCTGGCTTTTCCAAAGAATCGCTGCGATAAAGAATTGGCACTAGAGAAAACTCTGGTTTTGTTTCAGAGTTGGCAGTCAACCGACATGCCTCTCCCGAAATAATCATCCTGGAATTCAGCCATGGTCTTTAATGGGCCAAAGTGATCCCCTGAGCAAATCATCACATTGATGGATCTGCCCTCGGGGCACAATTGGACCCATTATTGTAATTTATTATTGTCCTACAGAGGACATGCTTCATTGCAAGCTGACAAACATTGTGTTCTGAGCTTTCTTTGCAATCCCAACTGTTCCAGACACTTAGCCTGGATCGAGGAGTTTGTTAAAAAAAAAAAAAAAAAAAGGGAAACTCAGATGAAGTTTTCTGGTCAGTATTGTTGGAAATGTTAAAATTTCGATGCACTTTTTCAACGAAATTTCAAATTCTCAAAAGGAAGGAGGATCAAAAATTCTCCTCCCTCACACACTTTTAGGGCTAACTTGACCCACCTCCCAGCTGCAGTGCTGAACCCAGATCCAAACGTTTCCACAGCTCAGGGGTGCTTGCTTGGATCCAGGTATTTGGTTCAGCCCATTAGAGCATCCAGGCTTGAAGTTTGGAGCCAGATGGGTGTGTTCAAACTTTGGCAGTGTTAATGAGGTGTGGACCATGACTGGTCCAGGCTGTTTAGTGAATCTGCGAGTTAGAAGCCAGAGAGAACTACACAGTTTGTCTGGGTCCAGCAGCCTCCATAAAAAATACCCATTGCATTCGCACAGCTGAGTCTGTCCCTTTTCTACCTCAAAGGATGCAAATCATTCAGATGAATGGATTGTGGGTCAAAATCTTGGGAAATCCACTCTCTTGCCAAGTTTGGACCCTAAACCAAGTGAATATTCTGCCATTTTTGCCTGTATTTTTCTTTCAGTTTGGGCTCAAACCTGTCATTCAAAATGAAACTCAGGGCGAGGAAGTGTCCAAATCCAGACAGATCCAAGCCCCAAAATACGTGCTAGCTGTAGAGGGAGACAGGCCTGGCTGCAGGGAGTTAGAGAAGGTACCTGGAGTGGAGCAGGGCTGGGGGAAGGCTAAGGGAACTGGGGAGCTCAGACCTGGAAACCCCCCAGGCTGCGGCCTAGTAGAAGGCCAAACAGGTACTGGGGTTGCTGGGGACAGCCCAAGGCTAGGCAGAGACAGCAGGTCCAAACCCCACCTTGCCTGTGATGAGTGGCTTATACTGCAGTCTGCCCTAGGGAGCGGGGGCTAGTTGGTGACTGGCAGTAGCCTATGACTGAGGCAAGGTGGGGATAGGAGGGTGGGGGTTCCCTGGGGAGGGGAGACCCTGAGAGTGAGGGGCAGTACCCCAGCTAACAGGGCACCGCAGTCCAGGGAGGGACGTGTGGGCCTAGTGGCAGTGGGACACTGGCCTGCAGAGGGCGCTCCAAGGCTGGAAATGAGCTAATTCCCAAGACACCAGCAGGAGGCGCCGCAGGGGTGAGTCCCGCACCATTACAGTCTGATTGATGGTGGCATTATTATATGACTGTCCAGACGTGCTCACGCACATCAGTGCTTGCAGGCTCGGCTGGCTGCCTCAGGGGAGAGATCAAGGACTTAACGCCATCATAACGTCTCGGCGCGATCCCTCCCTGCACATGAGTGGGGTGATGTGGGGGGGGGGGGGAAGCTCGCCCCCGCTGCACCTGTTTTAGGGCTGGAGAGAGGCCTTCTCTCTCCAAGGAGGTCATGCCATCACCTCCCCCCAGCTCTGTATTCATGTGCCATTAGCACCCTGCCCAAACTGCAACCAAGGGGTGGGAGACATAAAGGGCCATATCCTCCGCTGGTGCAAATCACCCCAGCTCCATTGACATCAATGGACCATATACTCCACTGGTGCAAATCAGTGTAGCTTCATTAGACTCAATAGGCTGGGTTCTCAGCTGGTGCAAATCAGACTAGCTTCACTAAAGCTAATGGGCCAAATCTCCAGATGGGTGTAGCTCCCTTGAAGTCAGTAGCACCTGGATATGGTCAGATGTTGTGAATTCAAGAGCTCTATGCCGATTTTCACCAGCCGAGGATCTGGTCCTGAGTGCAGAGAGACGCCATGAGTGAATGCATCTGAATCTTCCTCGGGCACTATTATTAGCAATGATAACCCCCAGCTCCCTGTACGTGACCATTTGGTACATGATTCTAGGAAGCAGCCATATCAGCCATGAGAACTTGGCTCCTGGATGACCGCATACCCTTGGCATAACTTAACACTTGCAGTTTAAATTTAGTTCCTCTGACGCCCGCTCCTTGTGATTCAGAGTACAGGCCGAACAGAGAGAGCAGGGAACAATGCCTTATAAGATGTCTGCCTCCAGCGCAAGATGAAATTACACTCCGGAAGGGATTTTGCTCAGGAATAATTCTAGCGCGCCGCGGGCTTGTGGTTGCATTGTCCCTCTGGCCATATCGCTTCCCTTTCCTTTCCCAGGTTTTTTTTCCAAGCCTTGAAACTTGCCAGCATAAAAAAAAGAGAGGATTGCTAAGTGTGCTTCCTGGCTCTAGCCCAGACTTGTAGCATGACCTTGGGCATGTCTCTTGACTTTTCTCAGCCTCCAGTCCCCGCTTGTCGGATAGGATTAATACCTCTCTAGCGCTCCTTCGAGTGTTCATTTCCCTGCCATTGCAGGGGTCCCGTGCACTGGCGCAGCTCGGCCCCTCCTGTTCTTTGCCTGTGGCACATAATAATCTAGTCTCCTGTGGGTTTCATTTCCATTGCTGGGTTTTGTGTGGAGGAGCCAGGGGGTGGGCGTCAGACTAGATGGTCTGGTGGGCCCATCTGGATTTAAACTGGATGACTATGACATAGTGCTAACTATAGGAGGAGGCAGTGACCACTGACCTGGGATACCAGAGATCTGGGTTCTGCTGCTGGATGATTTTAGGCGAGTCCTGTCCCATCCCCCCGTGACTCAGTTTCCCCATCCATAAAACAGGGTAATGCTACTGGGAGCTTTGAGGTCTACAGATGAAAAGCCAGCATTGGTACTATCCCCATTTTACACATGGGGAACTGAAGCAGAGAGAGGCTAAGTGACTTGTCCAAGGTCATACAGAAAGTCTGTGGCAGAGTCAGGACTTGAACTCACATCTTGGTCTACTGTTCCAACCGACAGACCAGCCTTTCTCCATATATGAATATCTCCATTGTCTGGCTGGTCTACTTAGATTGTAAACTCTTGGGCTCAGGGGCTGTCTCTTACTGAGGGCTCAGTTGTGAACCAAAGTGATCTCTCTCCTGCCATCCATCTCCACCCTCTGACAGAGGCTAGGGACACCATTCCTTACCCATCCTGGCTAATAGCCATTAATGGACTTAACCTCCATGAATGTATCCAGTTCTCTTTTAAACCCTGTTATAGTCCTAGCCTTCACAGCCTCCTCAGGCAAGGAGTTCACCAGGTTGACTGTGCGCTGGGTGAAGAAGAACTTCCTTTTATTTGTTTTAAACCTGCTGCCCATTAATTACATTTGGTGGCCCTTAGTTCTTATATTATGGGAATAAGTAAATACCTTTCCCTTATTCACTTTCTCCACACCACTCATGATTTTATAGACCTCTATCATAACCCCCCTTAGTCCCCTCTTTTCCAAGCCGAAAAGTCCCAGGCTCTTCAATCTCTCCTCACATGGGACCCGCCGGGAAATCAAAGGGCATAAGAAAGAAGCCCCTTTAAGCCCATGTATATCTACCTGCATTGCCACAGCTTGGAGGGAGATAGCAGCCAATGGTAGGCAGGGAGTGGGTGGATCCTAGGCTCGAGGTCAGTAAGTTGTGCCAAGAAAGGGACTGGTATATGGTACTCTCCGAGTCACATTTCAGTCCCTTTAGGTTTTATTGGTTTATGGGTGAAATAAAGACTCCATGCCTACAGGCTGGCTTTTGAGTCACTTGGGGAAAGTTTAGCACTTGGGCTCCAGCATCCTGCATGCACTTAGTTGGGCGTTTAACTTAAATTTAATAGAACAGTTATTGCACATTAAACAAATAGCAATTAAAACCACATTTATTGAGGTTTAGCAGCTATGTGAGAAATGCAGATCTTATTACAGAGTTGCTCGGTCTCCAGAGTGCGCTTTTAATAACTCTCCGCTCATCAAGACGCACCGTGGTTGGGTGTTAAAAAGAATCGACAGGGGAGGGCCAGGGTGCGGGAGGGCTAGTGGATAGGGCACCGGACTGGGAATCAGGAGACCTTGGTAAAATTGACAAGTCAGGTAAAAATTGCCCATGTGATCTGAGGTAAGATGCTTAAGCTCCTCTGTTCCTCCATTCCTTATCTGCGAACGGGGAGTAAAACTTCCCTGCACTTGTAATGACTGTGAGGTGCTCAGATACTACAGTGATGAGGTTAGATAAACATGCAGCTAGAGAGCAAAGAAGATACATTGTTGGTGTACATCCGGGTAGCTCCAATATCAAGGTATACTAGCTGAAGCACAGTGCTACTCCCCAATCTTCTGACTGGTATCAATAACATTTGTCACTCTGCAGACTACGGTAGCAAAGATAATACTAAATAACCCTCATCCTTCAAAGCACCATCGACTGGCCTGTGAGGGTCAGGAAGGCATTCTACTCCATCCCCCAAGGCCTGAGTACATGGATGACCAGAGCTAACAGGCTGCATTCTCAGCTAGTGTAAATCAGGGTAGCTCCATTGAAGATAAAGGCCATCTCCTCAGCTAATGTAAACCGATGTAGCGCCACTGAAATCAGTAGACTGGATTTTAGATCATAGAATATCAGGGTTGGAAGGGACCTCAGGAGGTCATCTAGTCCAACCCCCTGCTCAAAGCAGGACCAATCCCTCACTAAATCCCCACATGGTCCCCTCAAGGATTGAACTCACAATCTTGGGTTTAGCAGGCCAATGCTGGGACCACTGAGCTATCCCTCCCCCAGATAGTATAGCTTCTCTGAAGCTAATCGGCTTCCCACTGACTTCAATAAGAGCTGGATGGGGCTGCAGATGCACGCCACGTCCTTTGCAGGAGCAGATTCTGAGCATTAGTAGACATGAGTTATCATTAGATTAATGACATCAGTGTCCTGATCCGGGCACAGCTCTATCCCTGCACTCCTGCTTTACTGAACCTTCCTGTTGTGACTAGAACCTTAAAAGCCACCGGCCTCACCTGGCTGACACCACCTCGGCAATGCAGTGGTAGCAATCTCAGCACGTCCTGACTGAGCTCGGACAGCGACTTTAAAGCAAAACCCGAAAAAAAGATTTACAAACAGGGGGCAGCTATAATGCTGATACTTAGAGCTGTGCAAAACTTTTATACCAAACTGAGATGCCAGGTGAGACTCTGAAAGCAGGTTAAACTCACCCACCTCTGAGTTTCATTACAGAGCTAAAATTCAAGCCAGAAACTATGATGATGAGAATCATATAAGTATGAGAGAGAGAGAAATGGGTACCTATGGAGATGATAGAGAATTAGGTGGATAGATGGACATGTATGTATGGGGATAGATGGATGGACAGGTATGCTTAGGGATAGATAGATAAATAGATAGATAGAGAGGGTGTATGGGGATTAGATAGATATGGTGCATGGGGATAGATAGAGGGGGTGTATGGGGATGGAGAGATAGCTGATGGAGAGGGGCGGGGGTGTATGGGGAGAGTGGGGGGTGTATGGGGATAGATAGAGGGGATGTATGGGGATTAGATAGATATGGTGCATGGGGATAGATAGATAGAGGGGGTGTATGGGGATAGATAGATAGATAGATAGATAGATAGATAGATAGATAGATAGATAGATGGGGTGTGTGGGGATAGATAGATAGATAGATAGATATGGTGCACGGGGATAGATAGATGGGGTGTATGGGGATGGAGAGACAGATGATGGAGAGAGGCGGGGGGGGGTGTATGGGGGGGGTATGGGAATAGATGGGTTTGGCTGGTTTTGTGGTAGTTTGTGCCAGGAGTTGCACAGTGACAAGTTCAGTTTTAAGCAACCCAGGGTCTGCTTTCGAAGAGCCCCCAGCTTGAGTGTTGAATGTGCCCAGGCCTGAGTTTCCTGCGGTTCCATAACCGGGACTGAATTAGGATAAACGGTGAAAAACATGTGACACTTGGGGGGGTCCCAGAGTGGCTCTAATCTCCCGCGCCCCAATATAGTTCCTTAACCACAAACCCTTTCTTCCGCTTGACTTGCTGATCCTTCGATCTGCCCTTCAGTATCTAACCTGGCAGCTCTCCTGGCCCTATTTCCCCATTACTATCTTTCAAAACCAGTTCCTTCTGGGAATACCCCTAAACATTGGGCCTGTTTGTGCTCCAAGAGCTGGAGCAAGTTATGGTGACTCAAGCCCCATCTCTACTTACAAGGAAAGGGCTCGATCTTCCCCCCTTCCTTACTAGAGTAACTCCCAAGGGACTGTCAGGTCCAGGCCAGTGCTACCGTACACACTTGAGTCCAAATACCATCCACCGCATCAGACAGGAACCTGCAGAGTTAGTTGCCAGATTCAAGTCAACCCAGCCAGCTGCTCAGAAGGGAGAGAGGGGGGAAAAGGTGCTTTCTCTGATGATTAAAAGCCCACCAGTGCCCAGCCTGATAGAGGACAGTCTGCACCTCTGGCGTTACAGGCGCTGTGATAAATAAAGGGGTGAACAAAAGAGCAAAGCTGCCTTTAGAACTGTCCTATGACTGTCTGGTGTTTCAATTATCTCTGCTGCTGGGATCCATCCATAAGCGGCAGAGTAAATTACTAATAGGGTATTCTAAGCATGGCATGGGCTGTACTGCATACATAAAACAGACCCAGTCTTGGCTGCAGGCTCCTGAATGCTGAGGGACAACCGGCTGGAGGTAATTGAAGACAATAGCCCTTCGCCGCAGAGGAGGCTTGTGAGAGGAAACAGAGATTGTGTTGACAGGCCAGATCTGGATTCCTCTTGCTGAGATGCCCCCTCCCTGGGTGTGTACGCTGTGTGCAACATCACACTTTCCTGCCTCCTGTTACAGAAAGGAGACACAGCGGGGGGGGGGAGGGGGGAGAAGAAAGACCCTTCCATTTATAGAAGACAAGAGCAGAAGGGAGGCAGGCCTCAGCTGTGGTATATGCCGAGGGTGGCGCTGGACCCTGATAGAACACTGCCCGATCCAAGGCCCATTGAAATCAACGGAAAAATGTCAGTGAACTTTGGCCCAGGCCAAAACGTCAGCAAAGACTGCGACTCAAAGACTGCTACTCAAAGATTGCGACTCAAACTTCTTTTTGCTCAAACGCTCAGGGGGAAAAACATCACTTCCAGGCAGAGGAAATAAAATGTCAGCCTAACAGGTGACCACTGAAACTTATAAGTGTGTGAGCAGAGGAGGCTATAAGGAAAATTGCTCTTCAAGTATAAATCCGCTGGACAGCACGGTGCACCAGTAATAATAATGGGGGTGATAATTAAAAATATATTACCTAGGAGAGAGGAAATGGGGAGGAATGAAAAGCAATGGGAGAAAGAAAGGCCAGACTGTAGCCAATCTCTGGAGACTATAAAAAATTTCCACATCCTTCTTGAGCCAGATCAAGCCAGAACCCCAATGAGATTCATGTCTTCTGGCATCCTGAAAGATGCCATGTGCCCCAAGGTGGGTAAGACCACGTCTCTACCTTTTGCCCAGCCAGAAACATACTCTCTACCTCTTCAAGGATGACCGTGCCAGTGCCCATGTTTGCTGCATGGGATATCCAGGGTGAATCCCTTCAGAGTCAGAATTTTAGTTCATAGAATCATAGAAGATCAGGGTTGGAAGGGACCTCAGGAGGTCCCACCCTCTGCTCAAAGCAGGACCAAGGGCGTAGTTGCTACACCCTTCCTGACATTACACAGAGCACCATATAGCCCGTGCAATAGGACTGGGGAAGCAGACAGGGTGTCTAACACATACACTGTTTCAGTGTCCTATTCTGACATGGTGGGAAAAGTGACACAAATGTGACCGATTTTCCAGCTTTTCCCAGTGAGGAAATACACAGAGATTGGATCACTTCCGTCCTTTCTTTCCCTTCTGGTCCACAAACTCTTATGATTATGGCCGTCGCTCAGCCAATTTTGAAGCGCGTGCCCAACTCCAAGCACGTGAGTTGTCCCATTGCGCAAGATCGCGCAAGTGATCCTGGGTGCCTGTCTTGAGACGCCAGAAAGGGGCCTGATTCTCAGAATGTGCTAAGCAATCACCCTCGGAACCTCACTCTCTGCTGAGGTCCTGGCCCACCATTTGGTAATGATTTAAAGTGGTTATCAGCTGATGGCTGTTGAGTGACTGATATGAGCAGAGCTGGTGGGTCTCAGGCCATCTCTTGTGGGTTCATGTCTGTAGCGGGGCCGTTACCTGGCTCCTAGGGGAAAAGGCTGATTGGGGAGGCAGTCACAGCTGGGGTCACACCCAGTCAGGCCACAGCTGGCCCTGATATAAGGGCTAAGGGAGGAGTTGGGTGAGTCTCACTCCAGTTTGGAGTGGGAAGGACCCGGCTGCCTGGGAGCACAGGATACCTTGGGCAGAGCAGTGCTGGGGAAGGGCAAGGGCTGAGGCCTTGTTAAAGGCCTAAGGAGGTACTGGGGCTGCAGAGATGCAGGCCGGGATTAGGCAGAGGCAGCCAGTCCAACCCCCTTGCCAATGATGAGTGGCCATGACAGACTGCAGTTTGCCCCAGTGAGCGGGGGCTAGATGACAACTGGCAGTAGCCACTGAGGCAAGGTGGGTATAGGGGATTAGGGGTCCCCTGGGAGGGGATACCCCAAGTGAGGGGGCACTGCTGAGAGGCAGAACCCCAAGGGTAAGGGGCACCAGGGTCCAGGAGTGACACAGGGCCTGAGGCAGGAGAGTGCTGCGGAGCTGGAAGAGCTAATTCCCGGACTGACCAGCAGGAGGCGCCGCGGCGGTGAGTGCGCGACATGTTACAATGTCCCAAAGGCAACCTTCTCAACGGGCCCTAATTGGTCTCGTCCAAGGCAGGTTCAGCAGAGATGCCAAAGAACAACAGTGGCTGGAGAATGTATGCAGTGCAGTTGTAGCCATGTTGGTCCTATAAATGAATAAAATTCAGTTCTCCTCTCACTCTAGGGATCATGTGGATCAGGGTTAAGGCATGGTAATGGACAGTGGGGAAGAAGCCAGAACTTTTGCTGCCCATTCTGCTCAATAGAGACAGGGCTCCAGACCCCAGGGCTGCCAATCTGCCAGCTTTCAGGACATCCCAACCTTAATTCCAACCGGTGGCTTTTTTCGGGCCACAGAAGCCCCCTTTGCATTTTCTTGTGCAATCAGTACATTTACCCTTTTCAAACAAGCCCCATTCCTCAGCCCCACACACCTGTCACTGGCTATTTAGGATTCTAACTGTGGCCAGCATACAAAATCTCTGTCGTGCGCGCACACAAACACACACACACACAGCCTCTCTCCGGCTTACATGTGCACACAAACCCACCCTCACAGGTTGAAATCCTCTTGCGTCCCCTATGCGCACACAACCCCTATTCCCCTCCCGCTTCTTATCCATCTGAGTCTGCCTCTCCTCCGCTACCCTGCCAGGGCACAGCACGGGCTCTCCGAATGCTCTCCGTGCCTGTGACCTGAACCCACGCCTCTGAGAATTGGTAGGGAACTCATCTTCCCTGTCACCCGCTGCAGTATCTGCTTCACTCCCTCATGGCTGCAGCAGTCCCGGAGCCTTAAAATCCTTCCTTTCCTGCCAAAAGAGGAAGGGCGCTTTTTAACCAGAAACTCAAAGTTATACCAAGGGGTGCGACCTGCAAGGCAAGAAATCCCTGCAGGAGAGATGGGTTTTCAAGGTTCTAGGACGGTAGGCGCCCAGTGAAAATAAACCACGCCCATCCCATCTCCAAGACACATACGTTCGTGAATATTGTTACGATGGGTGTGTTGAATGGAGACATCTGACCAAGCTTCTGGAATTGTGACCATTAGCCCAGCCCTTCTAGCTCCCTGCATAGACCTAGTGGGTGTTGGTCCTGCTTTGAGCAGGGAATTGGGCTAGATGACCTCCTGAGGTCTCTTCCAACCCTAATCTTCTATGACCTACTGCACGTGGTCTTCGGACTCAGAATCCCCAGGACTCTTCACAGGCACCACTCTGGGGCCAAATCCTGCCTCAATTTATACCCTGTGCAATCCATGGGAGCAGAATGCAGGACAAAATTTGGCCCCCTGCTACATTAGGAGCACACTACAGGGAATGAAGGCAGTTTGTGCCGTGTGTATAAAGAACCCAATGTTCTGGCTCCAGAACGTCCGAAGGACAATTCATCCCTCAGAAGCGGGAGGCTCGGGCGCAGATTTATCAATGCCAAGAGACTGTGCAGAAAGTTTATGGTATTGGTCACAATGAGACAAAATCCAGGGAAGGGCTTATGTTCTTCATGGGCCCAGTCCAATGCCCACTGAAGTAAACAGAAACCTTTCCACTGACTTAAATGTGCTTTTGATCCCATCTAATGTCCTTTCCAGTACCAAAGTGTCAGACCAAATCCTGCGCTCCCATCCACCACTACAGCTCCTGAATCACTCCATTGACTTAAATGGAGTTACTCCAGTTTTACACTAATGTAACAGAGACAAGAATATAGGGCCTGATCCTGAACCCATTAAAGTTAATGGCAAAAGTCCCATTCATTTCCGGAGTGCAAGATCAGGCTTTTAGTCCATTATTTATTAAGATAGAATCTAGAGATAGACAAGAACATTTATCTCAGGCCCCGAGTATCAGAGTAGCTACGCTCCCTGTTGTGCATTTACTGATGTTTAGCCAGTCTAGTTCTAAACATGCCAAGTAAGGGTTTTCAGTTGGTTCCCATGCAGACCATCCCACAGACCGATAGATCTCACCACTGGGAAGTTTTTTACATTTTCCCACCAAAAAAATGGCCTTTTTCCCTTTTATAAAAAATGTTGTATTTGAAAATTCTGGTCTGGGAGGATGAAAGATCATTCCGATGGAGAAAAGGTGCAGCGCATTTATTTTAAAATGAAAAATCTGCCCATTTGGAAAACTAGTGGCACAAAACTATGTTCAGACGTTATGAAAAGTCAGTGAATTTAAAATATACATATTTTTTGAATGTACTGATGCCCATCTCTCTAGCCTACTAATATGGCTCTCATTACTGTAGAACTGAGCGCCTTGTAGCCTTTAATGTATTGAGGATCAGAACGCACCACGAGGTAGGCCGGTGCTGTTATCCCCATTGTAGAGATGGGGAACTGAGGGACAGAGAGGCTAAATGACTTGTCCAAGGTCCCACAGGAAATCTGTGGCAGAGCATGGACTGGAACCTACCCCTCCAAAGTCCTAGGCTAAACTCATAACCACCATCATTAGAGTCCTTTTATGCCTGTTTGTCCTCTCTCTTACTAGGATGCTATAGGTCTCCTCTTCCTGGTCTGCCATTTGCAGACACTTATGTCTGGGGCCCTTGCTATGTGAAAGAAACCAGAGGAGGTCCCAGCCCAGCTCTTCCTTTCTCGGAAACCCTCAGCTGGAATGTGGGGTGACAATCTCTCCGGGGAGCAAAGCACCCGCCATGTTCTGCTGCTCCGCCTGTGGGCCAAGTTGCTCTGAGCTGAACGAGCACCCCACATAGACAGCAGAGTGATCCAGTCATGTCCTCTGGCGTTCCCCGGCTCTTTTATGTGCCTTGACTTTTTAACTAGGAGGAAAGGCTGCTGGAGGTATTGTCCTCCTTCTCTCCCCCCTCCCCACACACATCTGATAGTTAATCAATGCCTCTTTAGAGAAGCCGGGCCGGATTCTCAGGTGGTGTGAATCAGCATGGCTCCATTCACCTCAGTCAAACTATGCCAATGTGCAACAGCTGAGGGTCTGGCCCCATGGACTTTGTACCCCCGCTGAGAATCTGACTCCATTCCTTCAATGGAGTGACACCAACGTACACCAGCTGAGAGGCTGTCCTGCGGCAGGTTTTTTTGGCCCCGGACTTACCTATTTTATCACCATGGCCTTAAAATCTTCTGCTGGTCCTAAATGCAGACAGTCCTTGGGACACTTCCCAAGCAACAAGTTGTATCATTATGAAAGCAATGGGCCCGATCCGCAGCGGTTGCACCCTTGGCATCGTTTTAAATCAGTCCGTGGAAATATTCTGATTTATCCCACCTGAGGATCGGGCTCACGTTCCCACCAGAGTTCGCTGTAGGAATGGCCACGGTGGGTCCTTCATTTCCTAGCTCAAAAGCAAACCCTTTGCAAAAGGCAGACAGACCTGGCCCTGCCTGTTGGCCTCCGTCTGTTGCGTAGCCATTAACGCGCAAAGGGTGTGAGAAAGTGATTCCTAAAGACATCTAGGGGGCGTCCGGATTTCGATCCGGCCCAGAAAGAGCGAAGTGTAAATGTAGCTGCCCCGCCTTCAAATCTTTCTTTCTTTCGGTCATTTTGTATGACTCGATGGGGCAAACCCTCCGGTAATTCATCTCTGACATGGACATGTGGCTGCGTTCTTGCTCTCTTGCTCAGTCTGGGCCAGATCCTCGGCTGGTGTAAACAGGCCCCGCTGAAGTCAATGCAGCGACACCAGCTGAACCTCTGGCCCTCTCTGTGCTAGCTAGGACAGGAAATACACACCAGCACAGGCATATGAACACGCCTTAACCAAATACTCAAGGGATCAACGGGATCAGCTGTGTAACAGAGATGATCTAAGAAAGGTAGAATGGAATTAGGCTCCTTGCACTTGGTTATCCTTTGGGGCAGTCCCTTAAGGCAGCAGGATGCTTGGTATGCATGGCCTTTCGCCCGGGTTTCTCTCTGCATACCTAGCATATGTGCACACTGAAGCTTCCTACGCCACTGTGTCGTGCTGCTCTTAGAAACCGTGGGTGGATTTACTCACTTGCTTTAAGGCAAACAAGTCTTTTCTATTGGCACGGCAAACCCTGTTGCGTCAGATTTCCCATCCCCGGGTGGAAAGGCGGAAGGGGACGGAGTTGCCTCTAACCGTGCCTGCTGCGGGGAAGGGGATCAAAGGGGACCCTTGTCAAATAGAGTTCAGCCCTAGGAGTTTGATTATGTTGCTCATCTGCAGATTTGACTCCAAGAGCTGACCCTAGGGCACAGCCCCTTTGCTGCCCACCTCCCACAGCGGGACAAAGGGTAACTCCAGATAGGCTCGGCCCTAACCTCGTAATGCCCAGAAGGCAACAACCCTGCTCCAAACAGCTCTGACCGCTCCTCCTGCACTAGGTCGAAAAGATACCTACTTGGATGTTAGCTGGGTCAAACGGGACTTCCTTGGGGGGCTCCGGCTCTGGTGGTGGCGCTGGCTTAGGTGCTGCCTTCGGTTCCTCTTTCTTTGGCTCGGGCTTCTTTGGCTCGGGCTTCTTGGGGGGCATGTTGCTTGTTCGACTGTTTTACAAAGAGGGAAAGAAAGAGAGGGAGAGAGAGAGACAGAGTAGAGGTGGTGGCTCAAGGATAAAGCAGAGCACAAGTCACTCCTCCAGCGGAGGTCTTTATCCCTGCCGGTCCCTTAATGTCACACATTGTGTCATTCACCCAGCCCATCACATGCCAGGGCCCACAATAGGGGCACTGCTATAAAAGGACAAGACAGTTCCCCTGCTATTTTAGAGCAGTCGGTTATGGCATTGTTATGAATTAGCACATAAATGGAAAGAGAGTTTAGGGATTTTAGGCATGAGGTTGGAGCTTGATCAAATTTTTCGGGGGGGGGGGGCGTGTAGGGGAGCGGGGGAGTGGATTACACTGCAGGTTCCCATCTCTTTGTTGTGTGTCCACCGGACTCTGCCAGGTACCTTTAAAGCTCACTTGTTGCTGAGTGAGCAGCTCTTCCAGCAGTGACGGAGCTCTGTGCCTTTGCTGTACTGTACTTAGTTGATTGTCAGTCTCAGTTCCCATCTGAGACAAGACCGGGCTCAACTTTAGACGTCAGCGCTCTGATTCCTAAGAGAGGATAAGGCAAAACGGGTCCATCCACACTGCAGTTAGACACCCATAGGCCAGCTGACGTGGGCTTGGGCTGCTTAACTGCGGTGTAGACGTTGGGCTCGGGCTGCAGCCTGAACTCTGGGACCCTCCCACCCTGCAAGGCCTTAGAGACAGGACTCCAGCCCAAGCCCGAACATCTACACCGCAGTTAAACGGCCCCATGGCCTGAGCCCGAGGCAGCCGGCACGGGTCAGCCACGGGTTTTTAACTGCAGCGTGGACAGACCCTAAGAATCCTGGCACCCTACATACAGGCCTCTCCCAAGGGAGATTAAAGGCGCCAAGGTGGCTGGATACGTAGCCGGCATCGTTTATCCAGCAGAACGCAGTTTTGCGCACAAGCATTCACACGCTAGTGCGATACTAAAAGTCTCTATAGAAAGAAGGGTTTGACCATAGTGGCTGAGATTTCCGAAACTGCCTTAGGGACTCGACCGATGAGTTCCCATTAAAATCAATAGGAACTGTGTACCCAGTTTCCCAGGGAAGCTTTGATAATGTCAGCTTTTGTTCTGATTAAAAAAAACCTCACCACCACCAACGTAGGGACTAGGCCAGCCTGACTTTTTTCAAAATGTCACCATTTTTCAAGCATCCCTAGAAATGATGCAACTTCCCCAGTTCAAAATCTACAATGCACTGGGAGTGTCCCCAATATTTCAGAAGAACCGTAGTTCCAGCAATACTCTCTTGCGCTTTATCATTCTTTCTGGGTTAATGCAACATTCAGGGGTTCCATCCGGCAAGCCCCTATGGGACCTATATTGATTTATGTTTGACGTCATTGGTAGCTTACGGTCCCTGGCCATCTGTCTGTCTCCACCTGTTGTCTCGCTTCTACTTAGATTTTAAGCTCTTTGGGCCAGAGACCGTCTTTTTGTCCCATGTTTGGACAGCGCCTAGCACAAAGGCGACCCGGTCCATGGCTAGGGCTTGTAGGTGCCCGGGTAGTACAAATGATAAATAATACTACTTATGTTTATTTATGTGTCTTGAAAAACCATGATTGTCCATTATGTGTTGTCCAGACAGAATTTTCCTCCTGTAAGCAAAGGTGGATGTGAAAATAACCCAGACGCTTGGTCTGCTTTTCTAGCCTGATGTTCAGTTTCATTCTGTGTTCTGCTGGCTAGTCACTGATTTCCAGAGATCACTAGTGAGCTGTGGATTATTAGAGATGATCATTTTTTGGAAAAGTAGCTTTAAGTTACTGTACCGGCTCCTAACTCGTGACACTGCCTCACCTTAAATATATGGAGTTATACCTATCTCGGAGAGCTGGAAGGGACCTTGAAAGATCACCAAGTCCAGTCCCTTGCCTTCAGTAGCAGGACCAAGTACCATCCCAGACAGATTTTTGCCCCTAGATCCCTAAATGGCCCCTCAAGGATTGAACGCACAACCCTGGGTTTAGCAGGCCAACGCTCAAACCACTGAGCTATCCCTCCTCCGCTTAGAAGGAAGGCAGAAAGGATTAAAGCTCCTATTTGGCATTTTGGAGGAGGCCAATCGATAGGCCTCAGAATCTACCGGCCGGTGAGCACGCTGAAATGATACGTACCAATAGCCCGTGCCAAACGGAAGGTCGTCTGTTCTTCGGCGATCTTAGACTGAATGCCAATGAGAGCTGCACGCCCGGCCAGCATCTCACATTTCTTTCTGCTCTATTTGGTCCTGCCAGAGCTCCCGTCTGCAGTTGTCTCTGCTCAGGCACGAGCCAGGTGAAACGCAAAGTGCGAGAAGCGCTGGGGGTCCAGCTGAAATGACATGCTCGAGAGCCCTCCCCGGCCCCCCCGCGACAGGACGAGCACAGCAGCTATCTCGCCGGGGCAAAGGTCGGACAAGCCTCCCGGCATCTAAAAGGAGAATGTCGACTCAACGTTTCCCTGCCTTCTTTGCTTCTCCGGTTACTAGGGCAGATGCTATACCAAAGCCATGTCACCTGGAGTGTGAGAGATGAGAGCAATCAGCAAGGGGATGCTTTGTCTGCTCACGCTAAAAGGACGTTGCATGGCTGACTTGACGGCCCTAGAGCCTGACACCTTCTCGCAGGGGCAGGACTAGGGGTTGCCAACTTTCTAGCTGCTGAAAACTGGACACCCTGCCCTGCCCCTTTCCCCCCAGTCCCAGCCCCGCCTCTTCCTCCAGGCCCTGCTCACTCCTCTCCCCCCTCCCTGCATTGTCACTCCCTCCCCCATCATCTCTTGCTCCCGCCCCCGTCCCAGGACTCACCTGCCACCTGCAGAGATAGGCTGGGAGGAGCTGATGCGGAGCTTGCCTGCCTGCTCAATCAGGACATGGCAGGGCAGAGGGAGGGGGGTCAGTGCCTGGAGCGAGGCGGTGGGGGGCAATTGAGGGACAGCAGGGCAGATGGGGGGCGGACAGGATCCCCTCCCCATACCTACTTCTCTGCCGGAGAGGCTGGAGCCACTCAGAAGCCAGCCGGCCACTTCTGTCCATGAGCAACATGAGATGCCGCAGCGACTGCTCTTCCTGCCCCACGGTGGCAGAGGCCGGTTACTGCAGGTAACCGGACTATTAGTGTCCAGTCAGCAGTGCTGACTGGACACTGCCAGGTTCCCTTTTCGACCAGACTTACCGGTCAAAAACCAGACACCTGGAAACCCTAGGCAGGACAAACTCCCATGCCAATGTGCCTTAGTGCTGCCCTGCAGGGGGGCTCTACTCATTGGTCTGTTTTACAGGACGGACACCAAAAGGGGTTCATTAATGCCAGCTGTAACAGAGACGCTAGCCCACTAAGAGCCGCACTCAGTTCCAGCCACTCATTTCACATAGGCCAGATTCCAGTGCTGTCAGTCCGCACAGGCCTGTGGGGGACATACCTATGGGGGTATTCAGTGCCCTTAGGGTTACATTTTTGCACCATCACAATCGAGAGCAGAACTTTCCCCTCCCCCTGCAGGAAACTGGTTCTGCTGCAGTAGAAAGGGCAGGGAATGGAGATCAGATGTTAGAGTGACGATGAAGGCCATACAAGTGCAGAGATGGACAGACAGCGTGGCAATCCCACGAGCACCCCACTTGGTCAGAGTGGGCAGAGATAGATGTTCATGACCTTGCTGAAAGCAGAGGGAGGGAAGGAGATGGCCATATCCCAAGCCTTCCTCTGTGTATTGCAGTTCAAGCATTGACAGAACTAGGATGCATCAAGTGCAACCACATTTTGCATGCATGTGACCACCCATGTGCCACTCAGTGGGTTATCCCCATACGGGGAGGTAGCTGAAATGCTGCCATCCTTTATGCCTTCTAAAAGGTTGAGTTGCCTTTATTGTAAGTGTCCATTTACCTTTTTTCTGACTTTAATGCTGTCTTGAGGGAAATTCACTGCCGGAGAAAAGTGCCAAATGGAACACCGAATAGAATATAGAAAATCAGGGATGGAAGAGACCTCAGGAGGTCATCTAGTCCAACCCCCTACTCGAAGCAGGACCAATTCCCAACTAAATCATCCCAGCCAGTGCTTTGTCAAGCCTGACCTTAAAAACCTCTAAGGAAGGAGATTGCACCACCTCCCTAGGTAACCCATTCCAGTGCTTCACCACCCTCCTGGTGAAATAGTGTTTCCTAATATCCAACCTAAACCTCCCCCATTTCAACTTGAGACCATTATTCCTTGTTCTGTCATCTGCTACCACTGAGAACAGTCTAGATCCATCCTCTTTGGAACCCCCTTTCAGGTAGTTGAAAGCAGCTATCAAATCTCCCCTCATTCTTCTCGTCTGCAGACTAAACAATCCCAGTTCCCTCAGCCTCTCCTCATAAGTCATGTGCTCCAGCCCCCTAATCATTTTTGTTGCCCTCCGCTGCACTCTTTCCAATTTTTCCACATCCTTCTTGTAGTGTGGGGCCCACAACTGGACACAGTACTCCAGAGGAGGCCTCACCAATGTCGAATAGAGGGGAATGATCAGAAGTTCTCCATGAATAAAGAACATGGGTCTGGCAAAGGCAGAGCCAACGCGAGCTCATAGACTCATAGACTCATAGACTTTAAGGTCAGAAGGGACCATTATGATCATCTAGTCTGACCTCGAATGTGCCTCAGCCTAGAGGGAGCAGCTCTGAGAGTGGGGAGCGGGAGTTCAGATTTCCATTTACTCCTTGATCTCATGGCTGAATCAGCCAAGTGAGGGTGCTAATGAGTGCTCAGCATGGGGGCGGTTTGGGGGCATGGATAGCAGTTCACTGGGGGTCGAGCCGCCCCCCTGATTCATTTCACACAGGCCACTGAACATCCAGCAGCTCTTATTTCTGAATTGGACGTGGCCATGAGGAGAGGGAAATATCAGGCATGCCAGAGACAGCTTAGCAGCTGCTCAGCGTCTCATCACCTCGGAGGTTACAAGGTAATCATAACAACAAGGCGTTTTCTCCATCCAGGAGTTCACAGGTTGCAATTAATTTCTCAGCCCTATTCATAAAAAGACAGTGGAGGACTGATAGTGCAGGTGGAAGACCTTGTCAGGTCAACCTGTATACACTTGAAAGCCCATCACAGTCTGCTTGTACGCCCAAGTCCTGACAAGGGGACAGAGAGAATGTAGCCTACACCAATGCCTGTCTGGAATAAAGAGTCCTGTAAATGCTGAATTCTCATTGGGCTCTTAGGGACTGATCCAAAGGACACTAAAGCCAATGGGAGTCTTTCCATTCATTTCAAATGGCTTTGACTCAGGCCCTTGCTGGAGAGATGCTTTTTGCCCTAGGCCACCAAAGACACAAGGCAATTTGTCATCAATTAAACATTGTTCTCAGCCATGCACGGTTCTGGGATGGGATCTCGTCAGCGCTTCAGCTAGCCAGCTCTTTGGTGTTTTGAGGGTGGACGTTGTGAATTAAGGGGAAAATGGGCAGTTCTCAGACGCCAGATGGGACTTCCCCCCCCCCCGATAAAGAAAGGCTGCTTCAGTCAGGAAGAGAGCAGTGCACAATGTAGGGACAACAGCGTTTCACATACCCAATACCTCCACCTGACCTCAAAGTGCTAACGATGTAAACCTAATAACATCCCTCTGGAATGACTATGTTTTATTATTCCCATTTGACAAGCTGGTAAAGCAAGTCACAAAGAAGTTCAGTAAGTTACTTGACATTAATTATAGAGCTGGACGTAGAAACCAGGAATCCTGATTTCCTCATTCAATGCTCTAATCCAGTGGCTCGCAACCTTTTTTCATTTGCGGACGCCTAAAAATTTCGAATGGAGGTGCAAGACCCCTTTGGAAATCTTAGACATAATCGTTGGAACCCTAGGGGTCTGTGGACCACAGGTTGAAAATCACAGTTCTATGTTAATGGCGCCCGTTCGCGGATGTCTTACACATGGTCTGTGGACCCCCAGGTTGAGAATCACTGCTCTAATCCCTAGCTGCCATGCCATGCTATTCTGTTGGCATCCCCGGAGCAGCAACAGATGCAATAGGCATTAGCAACAATTTCGCTTCCTATTAATAGTCCTTCAGGTGCAGAGAAACATGTTTTTCTGTGTTCAGTCATGCTCACACAACAGATGTTGGAGGCAGCTTTCTGGCACAGAAGCTGGAGTCACCTGAGCATCTTATACAACATAAGAACATAAGAACGGCCATACTGGGTCACACCAACGTCCATCTAGCCCAAGATCCTGTCTTCCGAGAGTGGCCAGTGCCAGGTGCCCCAGAGGGAGTGAACAGAACAGGTCATCATCAAGTGATCCAGCCCCTGTTGCCTATTCCTAGCTTCTGGCGTAGGCTTGTGGTGGATCTATTAAAATACTCGTTTATTACATTTTGAGACGTTCCACCTGGGAGCTGGGCTGGGGTAATCACCAAAGACAATAGAGCTCATCGGGAAATGGGCATTTTCCACAGATAATTTCACCTTTTAGCCAAAAAAATAAATAAATCAAAAGCCAAAATATCTCAGGACCAAACCACAATATTTCAATTCGGAAATGCTGCCGCGGTGCCTCATATTCCCATTCTCCTCCATCAGTCCAGCTCCCTACTCGGACAACACCTCCTGTGCTCCTCCCAGTGCGGTGAGGAGAGTGCATCATGGGAATTCCTGGGTATGGTGATAATGGGAGATGGAGGCCAGCCCATATAAAAAAATGAGGGCACAAGGAAACTAACCTACCACACAGTGGGATATTTGAATTTAAATATTTTGATTTTCAGCCAAAATTTTTCAGTTTTCAGGTGCTTTTTTTTTTTACAAAAAAATGAAATTTTCCATGGAAAGCAGACACTTTTTGTGAAAATGTCATTTAGTCAACATCTCATTTTTCCATCTAAAACTAAGTTTGATGGAAACATTTTTACAAGACCTAAAAGAGATCCCGGTGGCACCTCAAAGGAGGCTGTTGTGTGGCATTTCCCAGACAGGAATTCCCTAAGACAGTGGTCACTTTCAGCATCTTTCTTGGAGAAGAATAGCAGAGAGGTTTTTGCTGACTTGCCTGCAGAAGCTGGTGCGTGTTCATGTTCCTTCAATTCTCACGCCCCCAGACGCCATGTCAGTCACTGAATGGAAAGGGAAAGCACCAAACCATATCTGCTCAGACGGCGAGTCGAAAGCTACACACTGAAATGGCCAAATATTTCAAATTTTCAATAACATTTCAAATTTTGACAATTAAAACAAACACTGGAAAAATTTATATTAAATTGTTGCCATTCCCCCCTTATTTTTGAACAATTGTACACCTGTTGAAATTCTTTTCATAGTTGGAAATTTTGAAGTTCACAAATTGAAATTTTTCAGTTTTCAAAATTTCAAATTTTGGAAAAAATGGGGGAAAATTGTATAGCATTGTCCCCCCTTCTTTCCCCCCCCCCAGCTCTATTCAGTTAGTTGTGTTGAAAAATCTGCTTTAATGTATGTGCAATTAATATATATATGTTTTCAATTTGTAGTCACTTTATGTTAATCTTAGAAGTGGAGGGTAAGAGAAGGGTTGGAAGACCCAAAACTAGATGGATGGATGTCATACAAAAGGAATTGATTAGCTGAAGAGTTTCCCAGGAACTGCTTCAAGATAAAAAGAACAGGGGTACTTGTGGCCCCTTAGAGACTAACACATTTATTTGAGCATAAGCTTTCATGGGCTACAGCCCACTTCATCAGATGCATAGAATGAAACATATAGTAAGGAGATATATATACATACAGAACATGAAAAGGTGAAAGTTGCCATACCAACTCTAAGAGTCTAATTAATTAAGATGAGCTATTAACAGCAGGAGGAAAAAAAATTTTTTTAATGATAATCAAGATGGCCCATTTTAGACAGTTGACAAGAAGGTGTGAGGATACTTAACATGGGGAAATAGATTCAATTTGTATATGTATATATATATTCTTACTATATATTCCATTCTATGCATCTGATGAAGTGGGCTGTAGTCCACGAAAGCTTACGCGCAAATAAATTTGTTAGTCTCTAAGGTGCCACAAGTACTCAGGGCCGGCTCCAGGCACCAGCTTCTCAAGCAGGTGCTTGGGGCGGCCGCTCCGAAGAGGGGCGGCAGGTCCAGGTATTCGGCGGCAATTCGGCGGACGGTCCCTCACTCCGCCTGGGAGTGAAAGACCTCCCGCCGCATTGCCGCCGCAGATCGTGATCGCGGCTTTTTTTTTTTTTTTTTTTGGTTTTGGTTTTGGCTGCTTGGGGTGGCCAAAACCCTGGAGCCGGCCCTGCGAGTACTCCTGTTCTTTTTGCGGATACAGACTAGCACGGCTGCTACTCTGAAACCGGCTTCAAGATAGAGTCCTTCTTATCCATTCCAGTCTAAGAACTGGCCCCATATAGATGAGAATAAGGCTAGTAGAACAAGGAGATTTTTAATCACTTTATTACTTCTAACACGATGGAGCAGCACAACCATTGTGTGATAGACCGCTGGGCAAATATCAGCTGACCTGACCTGGTGTGTGTCGTGGATGACTATACCAGAACATAGGCGTTAGTTTCTGCATGTCTGTATCCACATGAAACCTTCTAAAATGCTGCTGTAGGAAGACGTTATTAATAGAGTTGGTCAACAGTTTTCCAACTTGAAAAGGCTGTTGAAATTTTTCCTCAACATGTTGAACGTTGATGACAAAATTAGCTTCACCCAACAGGCTACAAGGGACTTGGGCCGACTTTCAGACTCTTTCCGAGTCTTCCCCTCCCCTCTTCCTTTCCTCTCTCTCTCTCTCTCTCCCGCTTTGGTGACAAGCTGGATCCTAGGTTCATATGATACTGTGACTATTTTTTACAGCCTTCGCCTGTCCCCACATGTACCGCAATGCGGCTGCTGTAAATTAAAAGAGCTGAGCATTGCGGAGACAGCTGCAGGGCAGAGGGAAGGTGGATTTCTTTTCTTCTCTCCGGCTCTGTTGTTTCCAGCCGGGTCGACTGGAAACCAATCCTGGGGCCATACAGTAACAGCTGCTTGCTTCTGGCAGCCTGTAACGCACGCAGGAGTTGACATAGGCCTAGACGAGGCTAGGAATATGACCCGCTCCGTGTCCACAGCGGAACCAGCGCTGCATGTGGTTTGACTGGAAGGTTGGACCAGGAAAATACATGTTAAAACCTTGTCAGGGTTTTCTGATGCAGCGCTCAGTCGGCAATTAAATCATGCTCCTCCCTGTAGGAATCAGAAGGAGAATTTTAACTTGGCACGTTAAGCACAGGCCTCCACCCCTTCAGCTAACTTCTTTAGCTGGTTGTACGCTGTGATCCTGCCATGTATCCGCTGTGAGAGGGGAATGCAGCCCATCTTCTGCCAGAACATCACTCTGCAGCCCTTATCATAGAATCATAGAATATCAGGGTTGGAAGAGACCTCAGGAGATCATCTAGTCCAACCCCCTGCTCAAAGCAGGACCAATCCCCAACTAAATCATCCCAGCCAGGGCTTTGTCAAGCCGAGCCTTAAAAACCTCTAAGGATGGAGATTCCACCACCTCCCCAGGTAACCCATTCCTGTTATCAGCAATGACTATTTCTCCTACTAGTGTAGACAACCTGAGATGGAAAATAATCTGCCCTTGTGCGACCTGCCCTGTTCAGAGTGTGCTCTGGGTCTCCCTTCAATGGCTTAGGTTTATGACTTGGCTGCTGCTTCTACATGTCGGGCTTATTTATGTAGCTCAAGTGGTAGCGATTCCTGTTTGCAGCACTGAAGGAACTGGCCCCAGGTCCTGCTGTTCACCACCCCTGCTCCAAGGGAAGCGTGAAAAACCTGCAGGTGAATGTGAAAACTGAGCTTGGATCCAAACTATGGGCTTGTCTACACTACCCTCCGGATCGGCGGGCAGCGATCGATCCAGCGGGGGTCAATTTATCGTGTCTAGTAGAGACATGATAGATCAACTGCTGAGCGCTCTCCCGTCAACTCCGGTATTCCACCAGAACGAGAAGTGCAAGCGGAGTCGACGGGAGAGCGTCAGCTGTCAACTTACCGCAGTGAAGACACCGCAATAAGTAGATCTAAGTACGTCGACTTCAGCTACACTATTCACGTAGCTGAAGTTGCGTATCTTAGATCGACCCCGTGCAGTAATGTAGACAAGCCCTAAAAGTGCAGCCCTCCCCCCCAAGTCCTTTTTTAAAAATAATTCACATGCAAAAAGCTCACAAATAAGAGTAAAGACACAGATCCGTTCTCTTACAGCGGTTCTCTCTGCCTGTGCCATGGACATGTCTGGCAGGGGGGCTGGAACAGTTTGTACAGTGGGGGTGCTGAGAGCCATTTAGCCAAACTGTAAACCACTTCAAGCCAAGGGATGTGGCAGCTCCCCCCCCAAGCACCCCTAGTTCTAGCACCTATAATGTCAGGGCTCTGACACAATGAGATTGTGTTCTAAGCACCAGTGTTTATGGCTGCAGAGTTGTAATTACATCACAGTGTGGCAGTGGGTTTAATATCCTGTTAAACTGAGTTCTGACAAGCATCTGCTCAGGTTAAAACTGTAGGGATAACGTAACCCGCTGCTGTGTCTTATGGGATTGCCGATGGGCCTGATGCTCAGAGCGTAGGAGTATGTTACGGCCCCTGTGGGGAAGCCCAACCTCCTTAGCTTATGCTGTAACACCTGTAGCTCTGGAGGTCCCTGAGGTGCCAGCCAACCCGGAAGCCATCACAGCAGCACAAAACTGGCATCGGTGCGGGAAGCTACAAGCACTGTAGCTCCTTGACTGATGGGGTGGCAGCAATAGGAGGATAGGGAAAGAAGAGAGAAAGGGTTCCTAGGGATGCTTGGGAGAAGCTGATGAGATGGGGACGGACCCAGCAGCTGTGGAACACGGCCCAGACCATGAGGGCCCTCGGTATGGCTGCGAAACAACTACAGATGATTGAGGACTTGCGTGGTCACTTCTGACATTGGGTTGAGTGAGATTACTCATCCCAGCAGCACTGAAGAGCCCAGCAGAGGAATGGAAGAAGAATGGGTGGGTGATCCGGAGGCTGCCAGGGAATTCTGGAATGGGTTACCTAGAGAGGTGGTGGAATCTCCTTCCTTAGAGGTTTTTAAGGCCCGGCTTGACGAAGCCCTGGCTGGGATGATTTAGTTGGTGTTGGTCCTGCTTTGAGCAGGGAATTGGACTAGACCCTACTGAGGTCTCTTCCAACCCTGATATTCTATGATTCTATGAATAGCCAGGACTTTGAGGCAACTGGGAAGTAACTGAGGCGCAGGACCACCCTGGCCTGCCTATGAATTGGGCCCAATGAAGTAGGTATCAGAGGACCTGGGCATGATGACTGAGCGGGTTCGGAGCACTTGCAGCTCCTGTTGAAGTCAATGGGAGTTGAGGGTATCTCTTGGGATCAGGGGATCACAATCCAGAGATGGAAAAGAGTCCTGTCCCAACATGCGTAAAACCGGGGATGAGCGTAAAACCGGGGATGAGCTCTCTTCTTGGGTTGTTCCCAAGTCCCGGTCAGGAATCGGGAGGGGCCATTCCCAGGGCATCGCAAACCTTTCCCATAAGCACGCACAGCGGCGCTAAGAGTGCGTTGGAGACGCTCCTGTGCTAGTGGTGACGATCATACGCCTAGTACACAAGATATGACTCCCCCTTCGATGTGAGTCGAGATGGCGGGAAAGCCCAGCCCACAAGAAAGAGCCAGAGCCACGTTAGGCCCCAGGACGCTGGTGGTGCTTTCTGACCGGATGTCAGCAATAGAGCGGCTATGCTCAGCAGCGTTCGCGTCAGGCTTGGTCCTGACAGGAACTGAGCACGAGCAACTCCCATTAGAGTTAGATGGGCCAAACGCCTTTAGGGCTTATCTCTTCTTTCCGTGTCACCAGAGCCCTGCTACACCCCAGCCCTGGTGCAGAAAGGGGACAGTGTCCCCAGCAGCCCTGGTTAAAGCCACTCGAGCCCTATGATAATTTGTATATCAGGAGCAGTAACTCCTTCCAGCCACCCTCCTACCTGCCGCATCCTGCTGCCTTTTATATTTGGAGTGCCTGGCTCCTCTCAGGAGAGTCTCCTTTTGTAACCCAGGCTCCCCAGTCCCAGAACAGCCGCCCTGTCCCAGGCCCCACCAGAGACTGGAGCCCCATTGGGTTAGGTGCCATACAGACATGTAGATACAGATAGTCCCTGCCCTGAAGAATTGACAATTTAGAGAGACAAGGCAGCCAGAGGGAGTATTTTCATCTCCATTTCGCAGGTGGACCTGAGGCACATGGAGGTTAAGTGATTTGCCTGTGGTCACATAGGAGCTCTGTGGCAGAGCTAGGAATTAAAGCCAGCTCTCTGAAGTCCCAGTCTAGTGCTTTAACCCACAACAAGACCATCCTTCCACACGTTATTATACTACCCAGTGGCTGGCTACAATCCCTCTCTAAGGCTCCTTGCAGGAGCGATTATTAATTCCCATAATAGTGATTCTCTCTTATCGTGATAATATTGACGGTGATCAATTTCTTTGGTGTGAACTTGGATGTTTATAACAGGATTTCCACAGGGGGCTTGGCACGCAGACATGGAATCCTTTTGCATGCTGTCACGCGTGTACAGTAACACCGCCTCCCAAAATACACGCCTTCCTTTCTCACTCAGTGGAATGTCTGGACCGAGACTGAAATCCAACTCCACTGGTGAGAGCTGTAACACAATCTGCAGCAGGAACAATGCTTGCCCGGGCTGACGGCAGAGGCACCTAAAGCCTGGCCTGGTGGTGGGGATTTCTGGGCTGCCTGTCTCCTCTCTGTGCTCTCGAAAATGTGGGACACTGCATGACAGGTCACTTGGGTTGAGAAGTGAAGCCAAGCCTATTGGAGGGGGCTGGTGGCATGGAAAAGATATGGTCCCATGCATCCAAATTAGGATCTAACTCCAAACTTCTCCAAAGCCCGTGGGTGCTCAGATGCGGCTTGGGTAGTGATTCTTTATAGAAATACCGTCCAGCCATGGAGTGGGAATAGTGATCCACGGTTCACAGGTGTTCATCCAGGTCTTGGCTTTGGGCCCACTTCTATTTAGAAGCCACGCTGTACCTTTCTTGTAGTACGTTACTCTCATTCTTTAGTGCCAGGAGCGTTTACCGGGAATGGAGAAGCCAATTCCCATATAGAAAGCACCAAGCAGAGCCCACTCCCCAAACTCTAACTGAATCTGCCGTGAGCTGTGAAAGCTTTGGTTAGCTTTTCTCTCCTGTTTTGGGTTCCACCTGTACTTTTGGGCTCCAGCTGTGATGTATCAGGAGAGATTTCCAGCCTCGTTTTGCAGATTCCAGAGGGTTGGGCAAGGTTCAGCTACACAGCTGAAGTTTGAGGTGGGATTGGACCCTCCCAACTGTTGTCTGTTGCTAATATTTGACGGGACCTTTATAATCATCTCGTCTGACCTCCTGCATAACACAAGCCAGAGACTTTCACCCAGGCACAGGCCAGAGAACTTCATTTGCTCCCACTGGGTAAGGGCAAGTCCACACTACAAAATTAAGTTGACCTAAGTGACGTCGATGTACAGCCACCGCAGTCGTTAAATTGCTTTTGCACGTCCACACTATGTTCCTCATGTCAGCGGTGCGTGTCCTCACCAGAAGTGCTTACACCAATTTAACTGTCAGTATGGATGGTGTCTGAAAAAGTTAAGGTTCAAAAAATAACTAGATAAATTCAATGGCTATTAGCCAGGATGGGCCGGGAGGGTGTCCCTAGCCTCTGTTTGCCAGGGGCTGGGAGTGGTCGGCAGGGAATGGATCACTTGATGATGACCTGTTCTGTTCATTTCCTCTGGAGCACCTGGCTTTGGCCACTGTCAGAAGACAGGACACTCGGCTAGATGGACCTTTGGTCTGACCCAGTACGGCCGTTCTCGTGTTCTTAAAGGCAGCAACGGGTGATGTAAGCAAAGCAGTGTCTACACGGACACTACATCAACCTAACTGCGTCGACCTAGGCAGTCCGCCTCTCACGGAGGTGGAGTTATTAAGGTGGTGTAGTGGGTGAGTTCCATCGGTGGGAGTTACATTTCAGTGCAGACGCTTACAGAGTGAGGTCGACATAAGCTGTCTGGCATGGACCTAACTCTGTCGTGCAGACCAGGCCTTAGAGTCACCTGAAGTCTCTCCTTCTGGCATAGAGCTGTAGCTAATAGCAGTTGGGCCACGCAAGCCCGCTCCCGGCATGTGAACGGAGTGGTCTCTACTGGAATGTCTACATGGACGGCGGACACTGCACGCCCCACTAGCCCGGGGTTAAATAGCAATGTCGACAGTGAGGCACAGCTTAGGTGAGCAGAGTAGGGCACAGTTCCCTATACACCCGAACCCTAAAGTATATACCCCCCCTGGCTCCCTACACACCCAAGCAGCGCCTCCCATGCCTACACCTCCTGCCTCCCCTTTGCCAAGGCTTTCCCTGCTGCGTCCGCACTGCCAGAACCTTTCACAGCGGAGTGTAGCGATATGCGGTGTGCCTGTACGCTACATGCCGCTGCACATGTAGACAAGGCCTATGTAATACTCCCCCTTCACTGATCCAGTGCCGCTGGAATGATCTACCAGGCATGTGTGTACGTGCACACGCAGGGCTTCTAGCTTTCATTGGTCTCATAACTGGTGATTGGATGAAGTGAGATAGGATGGGAGGAAGGAGGAGGGCTGGTGCTCTGGGCGTTTGATGCCTCGTAACTCCTGTAGCTTTAAATGTAAGACCTGGGCATCCAAAATGCCCTTTGGCGTGGAGTATCTTTTAGATCAAGCACCGTCCCTCTGAAAATCAGGGCTCCTTAAGGCATCTTGAGGTGAGCAGCCAAAAATGGAGACACCCCAACTCACCAGTCACTTTGGAAAAATCTTGATCTAAATGAATATAATAAACAAACACCGGTCTGGTCTTGTCAGGATCTCATTGGCTTGACTAGGAGATGAGGCTGGCAGGTGCGTGGCACCTGAGAGGATTGGACCCAAAGAGGGGATTGTGACATCAGATGGGGAACAGGCCATGCGAGCATAACCCTCTGGTGAACGTGTGGGATGTATCCCCCTCTGCGCCAATCCATGAAAGATACGAACCTGTTACGGCAAGAGTTCCGCAGTTACAGTGCTCTATCTCAAGCGATTCAGCAGTCAGCTTCAGAGGTGGTTCAATCCCTGGTGTGCTGGTCAAGATGGGGGCCATCCAGCAAATACCCTGATACTTACAGAACGGGGAAAGCAAATGATGATAACGATCTTACATTGCTAAAGAGAACCTTTCATCCACCTGGGCCTGAGTGTGCGTCACACAGGTTACTAAAATACATATCTCCAGGAATGATTCCACTCACCACAGAAATACAGTTACCTCTGGAATAAAATGTGGCAGCGGCTTCCCCAGGTGCAACCATTGAGGGAGAGGACATGAAGAAGAATGCTGTCTCCTAACGAAACCGCAGGGGGAATTTCACATAGGCAGAATGCAATTTAGTCACAATGCTGGTGCCAAGACTCCAGCTCATGCGATAAGTGTCATGTGATTGTTACTAACTAAAAGTGGTCAAGTGCTTGGTTTTATGACCCATCCCAATGACGTAGTATAGAAGCAATAAGGACAGAATGAGCCCAATTCATGCTTGTTCACATCCATTGATACCTTGTGGATGAACTTGACCAATCTATTTTACAAGAAATGCCAGTGGTCGTATAAGAATGTTCTGAGGTTCTGAAATCAAAGGGTCATTTCCTTTCCTTCCTATAAGCTCTATTGATTCATTTGTGGGAAGAATAACTGTATTTTTTTCTTGTGTTCTTTCTTTGTACATTTGAAGAAATAGATTGCCCAATTTTTTTTTATTTATGATAGTCATACAAGACTGCAAAGGCTCAGGAAGGATAAGATGAATGCTAGGATGATGAAAGAGACAAGTCCTTACTCATGAAAGGAATGAGGGGGTAGGACTGTCAAGCAATTAAAAAAAAAAATCTGGGTGAATTGCGAAATTGAAAAAAATTAGTCGCAATTAATCGCAGTTTTAATCGCACTGTTAAACAATAATAGAATACCCCTCAAATTTATTATACATATTTTGGATGGTTTTCTACATTTTCAAATATATTGATTTTAATTACAACACAGAATGCAAAGTGCACAGTGCTCACTTTATATTATTGTTATTACAAATATTTGCACTGTAAAAAAGATAAACAAAAGAAATAGTATTTTTCAATTCACCCCATACATGTACTCTAGTGCAGTGGTTCTCAAACTAGGGGCTGCCGCTTGTTCAGGGAAAGCCCCTGGCGGGCCGGGCTGGTTTGTTTACCTGCCGCGTTTGCAGGTTCGGCTGATCGCGGCTCCCACTGGCCGCGGTTTGCCGCTCCAGGCCAATGGGGGCTGCAGGAAGGACGGCCAGCACCTCACTCGGCCCACGCCACTTCCCACAGCCTCCATTGGCCTGGAACAGCGAACTGTGGCCAGTGGGAGCCACGATCGGCTGAACCTGCGAACGTGGCAGGTAAACAAACCGGCCCGGCCCATCAGGGGCTTTCCCAGAACAAGTGGCGGCCCTAGTTTGAGAACCACTGCTCTAGTGCAATCTCTTTATCATGAAAGTGCAACTTACAAATGTAGAATTATTATTATTATTTATTATTATTATTGCATAACTGCAGTCAAAACCAAAACAATGTAAAACTTTACAGCCACCAAGTCAAAGCATAAATGTTTAGCCTATCTGGCATGCAAATACCTTGCAACACCGGCTACAACAGTGCCATGTGAATGCCCGTTCTCACTTTCAGGTGACATTGTAACTAAGAAGCGGGGAGCATTATCTCCTGCAAATGTAAACAAACTTGTTTGTCTTAGTGATTAGCTGAACAAGAAGTAGGACTGAGTGGACTTGTAGGCTCTAAAGCTTTACATTTTTTTGTTTAACGGTGTGATTAAAACTGCAATTCATTGTGCTATTTTTAAATCTAGTTAATTTGTTTCGTGTTAATCACATGCATTAACTGTGATTAACTGACAGCCCTCGGGGGTAGCTTTACACTTATCAGACTGGTCAGATTTCAGTTTGTTATTTATTTACCTCCAGTCTGCAGCATGATCATCCCAATACCTTTCACCAGCATAGAGTTTGGGTCAGGGTTTGTTTCATAGCAACTGCTGGCCAGGAAGTCTAGCAAACTCAAATACAGGCCCTTTCAGCCTGCATTCTAGTGACAGCTCCTGGGAAACAGGGCTCCCACGCTGGCTGCATGGTAACCACTAAACCTCGCATCCATCGATTGAGCCACCACCTATGAATCATCAGCAGAGCGT
The DNA here is from genome assembly GCF_013100865.1 of Trachemys scripta elegans. Classification (NCBI taxonomy): domain Eukaryota; kingdom Metazoa; phylum Chordata; order Testudines; family Emydidae; genus Trachemys; species Trachemys scripta. The sequence continues at coordinate 4,321,060 of NC_048299.1, read as the reverse complement.
GAACCCTTGCACTAAAAGCATGAAGAATTTCTTGGGATAAAGGCCAAAGGTCCACATTCTTATGGGTATTTAGACACCTAATTGATTGATTTCGATGGGAGGTAGGTGCCTAAATATGTTTGAGAAGCTATGCCAAAATCCTGTTGTTGGAAGCAATCGCAGACTCCTAAATCTATTAGGTGGAACATTCACTAGAGGGCGACAAAGACCCACATTCTGCCAGCATGAGTTCCCCAAAGATGACTTTTGTATCGCCAGGTCCTCATGCAATCACGACGCGGCCAAGCCTTCCTGCAGGAACAAAACGGAGTGGATCAATAGACGGGAAAGCAACTGCCTCTGCCAGGTGGGGCTTGAATTTCCACCCAAACCTTCTGCCTAAATTTATCCCTGCAGAAGGGGGGGCGGGGAGAAATCAAGTCTTCCCTGTCTGACGTGCCATCCTGCTGCTTGCGGTAAATGGCAGCGGATGCCAAGCAGTGAATCTTCAGCGGGTATGTCTATTTGTCATGAACTGATCTAATTTTCCACTCTGAATCAAGCAGCGGCCTTCCAAACTTTGCAGGCATTAAGGCATATCCCTTACATGACATTCACACCTAGGATCAAATCCAATTTCTCAGCGGGCAGCCGTAGTCTAAGTGTTTGGGCCACTGACGTAAAAGGATGAGCTTTTTGCACGGGCACGGTCATCATCTGCTTGCTATTTGCATTCGAGTGCTTGCAATCCATCCATTCCAGCTCTCCTTCCCCCCTCCCGCAGCCTGCAGGGGATTGATGACAGCAGCGTGCTTTCACTTTGCTTTTCCATCACATCATCCCAGTCCTTCAACAACCTCGGATCCTAGGAGTCAAGAGCAGTCGGTGGAAGGCCATGTTCTTGGTGGTGAATCGCTGCTGGAGACTCAGCACTGCATGGGCCTATGGTCTAATTCCAGTAGAGACACAATCCTCTGTAACTGGAACCATGCCAAAGGCAACAGTTGTCTCAAACAATGGGCCAACTCCCATCGCAGAGACAATGGACGCTAGACAGGAAGCGATTGCTGGTCAGGAAGTCATTTTCTTTCTAATGTGCAAAATTTGGAGGTTTTCATCACAACATCCAAAATTTCTCAAAACATTTTAGCTTTTCACCCCAAACTCAAGCATGCTTGGGGGGGGGGTTGGCAATCAAAAACTGAGCAGTTTTGGTTTTTGAGGAAAACCAACATTTTAAATGGAAGTGGAATTTTTTTCTTTCACAAAAAACGTCTGTTTGGTTGGAAAGTTACGGCTGGAAAAGAAGTTTGGACGAAAGTTTACAGTTCGTTGTGCATTTTCTTCTCATTGCATAGTTAGGCATGCACAAGGTACTTATCCGGCCCTCGTCACTAGGGCCCTACCAAATTCAGGGTCCATTTTGGTCAATTTCATGGTCAGAGGATTTAAAAAATCGTAAATTGCATGATTTCAGCTATTTAAATCTGAAATTTCAGAGTGTTGTAATTGTCAGGGTCCTGACCCAAAAAAGAGTTGTGGGGGGTCTCAAGATTATTGGGGGGGGGGGGGCCTGCGGTACTGCTACCCTTACTTCTGTGCTACTGCTGCTGGTGCTGGCGGTGGTGCTGGGTGCCTGGCCAACAGCCGCCGCTCTCCAGTTGCCCAGCTCTGAAGGCAGCGCAGAAATAAGGGTGGCAATACTGTGACCCCCATCAAATAATCTTGCGGACCCCCCCCCCGCAACTCCCTTTTGGGACAGGACCCCCAATTTGAGAAACGCTGGTCTCCCCCGTAAAATCTGTATAGTACAGGGTAAAAGCACACAAAAGACCAGATTTCACGGTCCATGACGCATTTTTCACGGCCGTGAATTTGGTAGGGCCCAACTCATCACCATAGTGTTTTTTTGCCTCACAATCTTACACCTCCTTACACGCCGGTGTGGGAAGTGCTGTTATTACAGAGGTGTGTCAAGTCTAAGGGTAAGTCTCCATTGTAATAAAAAACCTACCGCACCACGTCTCAAAGCCCGGGTCACCTGACTCAAGCTTGCAGGACACAAAATAGCAGAGTCAATGTAGCCCATGCTCTGAAACCCTCCCTGCTTGAGTGATCTCAGTGCCCAGGGTCCAGTGCAAGCCCCAACATCGACACTGTTCTTTTTTAGCCTTGCAGAGTGGGAGCCCTTGTCAGCTATGGGGCTTTTGTTGCAGCGTAGATGTTCCCTAATTAACTTTCTCACAATTACACAGAAAGCCTGTGATAGGGCAGGGGACTGAGCATGGATCTTCTGAGCCACACGATAACATACTAATCGCTGAACCAGCCTGCCTCTCTGCTGCTCCAGATTGGCTCTACTCCGTCCATGCTTTTTGGATACTGGGTGATGTGATCAGAACCAGGACTCCTGGAGCCTGGTTTTGCTCAGTCTTGCTGCGTGGAGAGGAGCAGCAGGCCCAACAGGTCAGTGGAAGGAAGTTGTGCGGGACCTGTAGAGGGAAAGTCAAATTGGTCAGTACAGTGCTCCCTATAAGCTCTGGAGAACTTGGAAGCTTAGCAGAACCAAAGCCCCACTTCAACTCTTTTGAGGTTCACCCCTCAGTATTGAACTGAATTGAACTCAAAGTGGAAGCTGGTCATTGACAGTAGCACAGTGTGTGTCACATCACCCTCTAGTGGACGGTCTGCATAAAAAGAAAACAGCCTACTATTGCTAGCAATTAAAGCAGCCAGTCCTATCACTCCCATAATAGAGGTCTGCACTGCAACTTTCTTCCAGACATACCAACTTTGAAAACTATTTTTTTTTTTTTAAAAAAAGGAAGAAAGATTGAAAAAAATCAAGTGTGTGAGAGAAAGCGTGCCAGGTGGGTTTTCTGAGCTGTTAAGAATTTGTAATTTGCCCTGGCTGTGTGCTTTGAATGACATCTGTAATGAGAACAGCCACATGTAGCCTAGAAATTACACATCTTGGAACACAGCAGCTTGTCACTATCACTCCCAGCTGGATTGTCAAGAAGGAAAGACTTAAGTGTGAAGCGATAGCAGCGCTGCACTCCTCATTGTCTCATAAAAAACAGAGCCTGCCTCAATTTGTCATGTGCACTGTTAGCTGGGAAACTCATGATTTCCCCAAACATCAGATAACTTTGCAGCTTTCAAGGTGTTCATAATATATTCAGAACTGTCAAGGCGTTGTGTGAAATGACAAGTGCAGCTCATGGTGAGAACGGCTAAAGAGAGGCAGAGAGAGAAGCGGTCAAAAACTTTGACATGCAGCGAACTTTTTCTCGAAAATGGAAAATGTTCAGGAAAAACCGTCCGTCTTCTAGAAACTTTCCACTTTTCACAACAGTTTCAATCCAACTGTTCAGCACAATTAGTCCTTTTTTTTTTTCCATTTACAAAAAGGGGAACATTATAAAAAAGATTTGGTAAAGATTTGAGAAAACGTTGATTAAAAAATCGCCCAAAGAAATGTCAAATCAGAAAATGGGCCGGTCCATTTCAAACCTTGTGAAATGCGACCAACTCTGAAATGGTTTGCAAAATCGTTTTCCCATTTTTCAACCACTTTTGACAGATTGCAAGCCAGCCAACAAACACTTGTTCACTAAGAATGGACTAGAGCTATATTTGTTCTCACGTAGGCCAGAGAGCAGATTCTAAAAAGGTAATTGTTTTTAGGTTATAAATCTAAACTACAACCTACATCAGAGGTAAAATGCTCCATTTCCCATTGCTAGTCCCCTGGCACATCCTTCCTCTCATTAAGCACAATTTAATTGTGCTTTGCCATTGCATTTCATGCAAAGCACTCTCTCATTAGAAGACAGCAATCAGCCGTTGCCTGTTATTGCTTTTTTGAAATTCTTTTCAGTCGTGTTGATTTAAAAAAAACACCAAAAACAAATATCACTAAATATAGCTGACGCCAGCTGGGTTTAATTAAAATAGTATAAAACTCATGCCTGCCAAAAGCAATCTACGCACAGTCCCATTTGCATTATATGTTGATCATGCTGCAGCTTTGGGTTTTTGTTGGTTTTTCTTTTTCCATTCCCCTCAGTGAAATCATGCCCCGGTGTAACAGGATCTCAATGCATTCCAGGCATATCTTTTTGCTGACAGTCTGTGTTTTGGATGCAGTGGAGTGATTGGTGCCATACGATATCCAGGCTGTGGTTTGAAATGAGAACATCATGTCGGACTCTGCCATGGGATCAAGTTACCAAGGTGATCTCATGGACAGGATTCTCTGTAGAGATAAAAAGAGGTGTTAGCTGGTCAGAGAAGTGTCAATGAAAAAAATTCCACAAATTTCCCTTCCATTTTCTGACCAACTCTATGTCATCGCATTGAACAATGAGCTGAGTTTTTGTTGGATTATGCTGGGTCTTGGGTCAGGTAGGGGGTGCTAGACCAAGGATTGGGGAAAGCCTCTTGAGATAGGGTCAGAACTCATGTTTCAATAGCTTGTTAACCAGTCCCAACTTCCTGATACTGGATACCCTTCCTGATCTGTAGAACATGGGCTCTTTGTCGACAGACTTCCCAAGAGCAGGTTCCGGACCCAGCCATTGATGTCAAGATACTACTTTGGGGTGTGATTCTGAGGGAGACGGCACATCTAGTAAGGAAGTGTAGTAGAGATGAGGTTCTCCCAGGGGGTTGCAGGACAATAAAACTGCTGGAAACAAAATCTGAAATATCCTCTAGGCAGTTAAGGCATAGAGTGGTCCAGTAACTAGTGGGTCCAGACAGGCAAAGAGGAGAGCTGAGTTCTTCTACGCTTTGAATTGCAACTGAGTTGCTGGGTGACATTGGGCCAGTCACTGCCTCTTGCTGTGCCTCAGTTTTGCCATCTGCAAAATGGAGATAATGACACTAACTCACCTTTGTAAAGCACTTTGAGATCTGTAAACTCAGACAGTATGTGAGTGTGATTGTAACGTGCAGTATTTGTAAGGCTCCATCTCTTTGTGAAAGGGATCCTGTGATCTGCATAAGCTGCAAACCAAATACCAAGGCTCACAGCAGGCAGCCAAAGGGGCGAGGAATATTAAGGGCAGGAGTATGTGTAGTGATGGCTGGGGACTGTGCAGCTGGGAACATACTCCTGTTTCCCCACAGCTGTCTCCGGACTGTGCGTGATAATTAGCCCTTTGGCTTCAGCTAATAACAACATTATTGGTAATGGGGTGTGTACCCCACACAGGTGATGATGGGTTAACTGGACCTGGAGAGCTCAATTAAGGCACCTGGGGGGTGGGCCAAGCCCAATTAAAGATGGAGCCCAGCTGGGGGAGTAGCTGGGTAGTGAGCATAAAGGGAGGAACTCTGGAGCAGAAGGGGGTCTGAGGCGTAGGGGAGGCTGGGGAGCTGAGTCTGAGGGGAGTGGCCGGGCTGGGCTGGGCTAATGTGTGGCCGGCTGAAGCTCTGGCTGGCAGGCCAGGGAGAGTGAAATGGAAGAGCGAACAAATGAAACTGAAACCAAGGTAGAGCATGAGAACAGGGAAAGCATTGAGGGAGACGGGATGCAAACAAGGACAAAGAAAGGGGTAGATTCTCTGGATCCAGGAGGAGGGGCAGCAAATGGGGGGCGGCAGGAAAGAGAAAGGGGGCAAATTACATACAATTGTGAGGTAAGGAGATAAAGACAGGGAATCCCAACCCCCTGAGGATTTCAGCGGGGATCCAAAAATGGGCTGGAGATCTAGTAAGAGCTAAGAAACTACCTGGTGGGGACTTGCTGGTGGCATGTAAAGCAAAGAAGAAGTAGGAAAGCTACTGAAGATGGCAGGTAGAATAAAAATAAGCTGTCAGCAGCCCAAATTCCTCTCAGAACAAGAGGGGTAGTATATAGTCAAATGAAATATCAGAAGAGGAAATAAAGCAAGGAGTAGGTGAAGATAAGGTGATACTTGCTAAGAGACCAATTAGCAGACAGCTAGCAAGCTCTCAACAGCTGTGCTGGCCACATTTAAGAGAAGGATGCCACCAGATAGAGTAACTTCAGGGTATCAGATGATCTGGACTAAGCCAAATATTCCAATGCTTCTAAGATGCTTCGGATGCCAAAGAGTTGATCATGTAGCAAATAATTGCAAAGGGAAAGCACAGTGCAGGAATAATAGAATCCTAGAATATCAGGGTTGGAAGGGACCTCAGGAGGTCATCTAGGAAGCATGGAGATGACCATTCAGACCATAACTGGGAGGAAGGGACAGAACACAAACGCTGCAAATGGGGAGGAAAACACAGCTCAGCATATGAAGGATGTACGGAGGCAAAGCAAGTTCCAGAAATGCAAAACACCTCCCAGGCAGAAGCTGCTGGGAGATATTGGTCTACACTAACCCCCCAATTCGAACTAAGGTACGCAACTTCAGCTACGTGAATAACGTAGCTGAAGTCGACGTACCTTAGTTCGAACTTACCGCGGGCCAGACGCGGCAGGCAGGCTCCCCCGTCGACTCCGCGTACTCCTCACGCCGAGCAGGATTACCGGAGTCGAGGGGGAGCACTTCTGGGTTCGATTTATCGTGTCCAGACAAGACGCGATAAATCGAACCCAGAAGTTCGATTGCCAGCCGCCGAACCAGCGCGTAAGTATAGACAAGCCCTATAAGCGGAAAAAAGACAACCTGATAGGAGGAGAGGTATAACCAGCAACAAATGAACGGGAAGGAAGTAATGAGTGACACCATGGTGAAAGGAGATGCTAGCCGAGTTATAGAAACAAAGAGATTGATTCATTGTGTTTATGGTTGAAGCAATACATCGTTTGCCTCAAACGGGAAAGAAAACAGAGAAAACGAGAATTATAATTAAAGCCGCTGAAAAATATCTGCAGGGTAGCAACTTATCAGCGGAATGACTTCATACATTCCTAAGTGAAGGAAGTGAAGTTTAAAAGAATGGTGGCGATTGCTTTCAGCGGTTATGTCTGCACATGGGCAGGAATTAAAGAAAAATAGTATTGACCTGAAAAAGCCTGACCTAGTATGGATACAAGAGACTTGGCTAATAGGAAAACTAGACTCTAAAATCCCAGGATATGGCATATACAGACATGATAAAGAAACAGGAAAAGGGTGGATTTAGCAGCACCTTCATTAAGGAGAACTCCTTGAAGTAGAGGTTAAAAAGCCAACGATTGAGTATAATGCCCTTGAGATACCGATACAAAAGAATTCTGCGTCCATAAGACTTTATAATGTCTATAACCCATACAGGAAACTAGAGACTATGGACCTGACAGACTTGATTGCAGATGTCACAAGCCTGTTCATTATCTGTACTGATCTGAATAGCCACAACAGATTGTGGGGAAGTGAGAAAAATGGAAAATGTTCAGAGCAATTCTTTATGGAGAATAATTTAGTAATATTAAACGATGGAGCACTGTGGATTAAATAGTAATTTATTTGCAATTAAAATGCACAAAGATGGTTTCTGTGTAAGGTCCAGGAAACAACAGATCATATCCTGCCCCAGGCCCCGCCCCCACTCCACCCCTTCCCCAAGGCCCCACCCCTGCTCCACCTCTTCCCGCTCCCACTCCTTCTTCCAAGCTCCAGCCCCCACCCCGCCTCTTCCCGCCCCTGTTCTAGCCCCACCTCTTCCCACTCCCACCCCTTCTCCCAAATCCCAGCCCCCACCCTGCCTCTTTCCGCCTCCGCTGTACCCCCGCCCCGCCTCTTCCTGCCCCATTCTACCCCCTCCCCCAAGCAGGCAGTGCTCTCGCTCTTCCACCCAGAACCTCCTGTATGCCGGGAAACAGCTGATCACGACAGATGGGAGGCACAGGGAGCGAGGGGGAAGGGCTGATTGGTGCGGCCTGCTGGTGGGTGGGAAGCACGGGGGCGAAGAGGGGACCTCATAGGGGAGTTGCTAGCGGGGTGCTCAGCACCCACCACTTTTTCCCTGTGGGTGCTCCAGCCCCAGAGCACCCACGGAGTCGGCGCCTATGCTACGGACAGATGACCCCTTTTTTGAGGGGCTGCCGCCGCTCTATCTGCGGAGCCTCCTCTCGCGTCAGTTCCTTATCTCACCAACCAGCTTTCAAAGCACTAATGGCTAACGTGTGGATTTACCATTAGCGGGGAGTCAGGGACGTGGATCGCTTGCCTGCCCTGGGGGTAGACCCGACACTGAATTCTGACTCCCAACCATCCACCCCTTTTGTCCCTTTGGTTTTTCTGGAGCACTTCCCCTCAGCAGTCGCTTCAGTAGCAGTTTGTTGAGGTGCCACCTCTGACCCGTCAACCGCCTGGAGGGTGTGGCAGTATTTCCTCCCCCAGCCTTTTCCTTTTGTCCTCTTTATATAAGGGGCAACTAATTAAGTGCCACCTCTTTCTCGGGTGAAGCAGGCAGAGCTAATCTGACAGCCAGGCCAGCTCCAGGCCTCTGACCCCAAAGGGATGGAATCTCTTGTTCCTTCACAAGCCGGAATCTGATCTTACTTATGCCAGTTTGACACTGGCATAAATCCCTTTCTAGCTAAACTCCACCCACGCTCACCCCAAGAGAGAAATTGTGGAACTAACATGACGTTTGCTGCCATTGCATTGTGCACTTTGCTTGTGCGTTATATCCCTTGTGCCTAATCTGAATCTATTGTGTCTATTTGGATTGTTAGCTCTTTGGGCAGGGACTGTCTACACTTGTGTTTGTACACCACATAGCACGATAGGGCCCAGCTCTCATCATAGAATGATAGAATATCAGGGTTGGAAGGGACCTCAGGAGGTCATCTAGTCCAACCCCCTGCTCAAAGCAGGACTAATCCCCAACTAAATCATCCCAGCCAGGGCTTTGTCAAGCCAGGCCTTAAAAACCTCCAAAGAAAGAGATTCCACCACCTCCCTAGGGAACCCATTCCAGTGCTTCAGGGCTAAAATAGCTCCTGCTCACAGGCTCTGAGACCCACTGGACTCTATCCAATTTTTCCACATCCTTCTTGTAGTGTGGGGCCCAAAACTGGACACAGTACTCCAGATGAGGCCTCACCAATGCCGAATAGAGGGGAATGATCACGTCCCTCGATCTGCTGGCAATGCCCCTACTTATACAGCCCAAAATGCCGTTCACCTTCCTGGCAACAAGGGCACACCGTCAACTTATATCCAGCTTCTCGTCCACTGTAACCCCTAGGTCCTCTCAGCTGGATCTTAAGTACTACGACAATAATAATCAAGTTGTAACTCTCCAGACGTCAGAGGCATTATTCGCAATTTCCACCAAAGTAAATGAGAACAGAATTGGACTATTATCTCCACAGCAAATGGATGTACTTCAAAGGGGAGTGGGGGAGGAAAGGCAGACTAAAAGGATGCAAGTTTAGCAACAAAATGTTCCTCTGCACTCCAGCTCTCTTTGGTGCAGTGCAGCGCTCCATGGCATTTTGAATATTCGTTCCTCGCTTGCCAGGATAATTAATTAATATGGAACTTCTGCACCCAGAACAAATGCACCCGATAAGCAACGGGAAGCCAGCAGTGCAGTTGGAAAGGGGAATTTTGCCCATTGATTGGAGCACATGTGAGTGTGGGGGTTCTATAAAGTTTATATCACCACTTATTCGGGGAGCTCGCTCTTGACTAGCATATCTCCGGTTCTGCTGCTGCATGAGTTCATGTGGTTTCTCCCAAACGTGTGGCAATAAACACTTCACAGGACCATCACGTTTGTGTACCATAAGAAATACAATTAGGAAAGTGAAAGAAAAATTGGCTGTAGTTACATGAGAAGGAAACTGAACAAGGATTGTTGTGTTACAGCATGACCAATAAATATCACCGAGAGACGGAGGCTGGTAGCTTGACCGCATTGAATGAAATCACATTGGGCGTTTCTTCATTGTGGATGGCAGGAATGTATCAGACTGCTCCTTTTCATATCCAATCCCCAGCAGAAAATGGCCCATTAGATGGGATGCGCAAATCAGTAAAATCCCCTTTGATGCAGGGATTGACAATCAAAAGACAATCAAGACAGTGGGTGCATTCTGACGTTCCTGCATTACTCATAGGTTTTCCAGCCAGAAGGGACCATAGAATGATTGGGTTAGAAGGGACCACAAGGTGGGGTGAGGCAGCCCTTTGAGAAGAGCAGTATATGAAAATAACATCGGGCCAATTATAATTCCATCCCCCCAACTGGCACTGTCGAGCTTGTCCCTTAAAGTGGTACATGTGGTGCTTGGGCTGTCCTTTTTAAGTGCTGTCACCCCAGGAAATGTCTCTCCAGTTCAGTTCTTGCAGCCAATCTGGAGGATATGGGCCTGATACACATGCCCCATTCTAACCCCTAAATAGTCCGGGTGTGTCCAGCTGAAAGCAGATCAAACAAAGGTAACTGCTACATAGAGAACAACCTTTGACTATTACACAGAAAGCTCTTTTTCTTTAGTAATAATAATCAGACCTGTGTATAATGCTTAACATCTCAGAGTCCCAAAGCACTTTGCAAACATATAGAGTACATATATGTACATATGTTTATATATGATATAACATACACACATATGTTCACACATGTGTGCGCACACACACAAATCCTGTCGTGGAGCAGTTAAGGCTGCTACACCCATTTCTGCCCCTCTCAGCTTCCATTGTAGTTCCCTGGATGGCTGTACCTCAGGGTTTCCCCTGTAGGGGCCTAACCTGCTCTTATAGAGTTTTTTCTCCGTTTCCTGTTTGGTCAAACATCCCAGGGCTCCTCTCTACCAGAGAGACCTGTCCCCTCTGCAGTCACCCCGCTACTGAGCTCCCTGTGTCTACTTATAAGGCCTAGGTCTGCCTCCTCCGTAGAATCATAGAATCTCAGGGTTGGAAGGGACCTCAGGAGGTCATCTAGTCCAGCCCCCTGCTCAAACCAGGCCCAATCCCCAACTAAACCAGTCAGGAGGCAATTTGTTAATCACCCCCAGATCTGGAGCATGACTATTTGGGGTTCTTCCCCTTGGTGGTGGGGGTAAGCCCCAGCACATGGTCCTTCATTCATGGGAGAGTTTGTTTCACAGTCTTGGATCAGCCCCTGAGAGAGAGATTAAGCAGATGTAAACCAGCCTGACTTCACTGAAATGACACCAGTTTCTAACATCTAAAGATCTGGCCTCACACATTTTAAGGGCTTTTAAGTTAAACACCTGAATCCCTGCTAAGTTACCTAAATCAGCAACCTGATTTTCAGAAGTGCTGCGTGTCTCGCAGACCCCTTTGCCTTCAGTCAGAGCAATGTGAGCTTTTAAATGTGCCCTTGTCTAATTTATGTAAACGTGGCTCACTTTGGGCCAATCAATCTAAATCCAAAATGCAGTAATACAGCATGTACTAATGTTTGCTAAAAAATAACAAGATTTTGAGATTCATAGATTCCAAGGCCAGAAGGGACCATTGTGATCATCTAGTCTGAGATAAGGTACAAAGCATTATAGGTTGCTGTTAGGGGAGAAAAAATTGGTTTGGGGGTCGCAGGTGGAAAAAAGTGAACATTTTTGATTCAGGGCTTTAGCCTATGACCTGTTGTAAGTAGCCCCATTAGGTCAATAGCAAGGTTTGAACATAGTACCAAAAGACCCACATTCTCCTAGTGTTACACCCCTCCCCCTTGCCTGGAGAAGTTTGTCCTTAGAATCTGAGATCTAAATGCTTGAGCTAAATGCTGTAAATTGGTATCTTCAGCAAGGGACTTACATACAAGTACATGAATGGAGCACTTTCTAAAGGTGAACAAGCTTCTCTTTCAATGCATTTTGATTTTAGTGAGAGCATGGCCTGATTGTACACACAGCGTCGGTATTTCTATCCCAGAGGATTATTACTTTTTTATTTGATCCATCAACACATCATTGATGGGTTGCTAATGGAAATCTAACACACTTAACTGCCTGGTGAAATGTCAGGCTCTACGAATCTATTTAGCCTGTCTCGTGTATTACATCATGCTTGCGGTTCATTGTCTTATTAAACAAAACATTTTGGTTCAGCTCACTGAAGACATTGTAATACTTGGCATTATCATCAATCAAGTCATGTGATTCCTCCAAAGCAGAAGAGAATGTTCCTCTCCTCTGACAACCTTTGAACACTACGATCACCTAAAGATTCCAGGTTGTGGCTTCAAATCTAAAAAGGGCTTATGTTGCTCATTAAGTAATGAAGAACAGACAGAAACTGATGTACTAGAGGAGATGGCGTATTAATGAACCTGTAGATGAAGGCAGTTAATGTTTTGTGGCTGCAAAATTCAGCAAATCATCCTCTAATCTGTGCAGTTTATGAACGGAGATAAGTATTTGTGGCATCAAAACAACAGATCCATTGAAAGTCATCATGTACTAGACATGCTGGTGGGAAAAGAACCTCTTCTGAGGGAGAAGAAGATATCTTCCCCTGAGGAACCCTTGTGTCAACTTGAAAACATGCCTTCCTTCAGCGATAACCAGGTAATGTGACAGGCTTTTGTCTGGATCAAGCAATGCCTCAGTTGGTCACCATTTATTGTTGGATATATATCTCAGATCTTTTTGCCTAGTCAGCCATCACCTTCTATGGAAAGGCCATCAAAGATTTCTGGTCTGAGTACCAGCGTTTATATGTGATAAAGCTCAGATGCAGTATGTATGCTCACCCACCTCCTGTTCCGCTGTAAGAGAAACATTTTACAACTAGAGGTATCTTGACATTTTTTTTTTAATTTGATTTAAAAATTCATCAGAAAGGAGGAACATTGTACGTATTCATTCCCTTCCCCTTGCCCCGCAATTTCTCAATCATCTATAGAGCAGCTAGAAGTATTTGACTTCTGAAATGGGTGATATTAAGAATAGCCCAAGGGCAGAGGGAAAGGGGCACCTAGATACCTGGTAATGAACTGAAGCTCGCTCAACCAGTTCAAATATACCCCCAATTCTTTAATGTCATGAAACGTACCTGGTAAGTGTCATGCAAGGTGTCATGTCAATGAAAAGCTCATGACTCACTGGTTAATATCATCACGGAATGGAGGTACAAGCAACTGATGCAAAGTGATGGGCATAAACTGAAATGATCATTCTTAAAATGTGTTTGCCAGCCAACCTGGCATTACCCCACCCTGGACAAAAGAAGGTAGTTTCCCCACCTGGTAGTTACTTCCAAAGTACTTTGAAAGACAAAGAGAATGTATGTATATATCGCATAGACAGACTTATCGAGATAACAAGGGGCGGAGGCAAACCTCAAGTTATTATGACAGGGGAAGAGATTAACAATCACATGTATAATGTTCATTTGTTTGCACCGAAGGGGGCCAGGAACTAAATAATTTGCATTTTAGCCGACAACCCCAGGGTGGGAAGAAGCAGTAGGACACTTCCTTCAAGACAGACTTCATGTTGCCTATTCATATCTGGAAATAGACTTTTATAGGGAGAGATCCTTCAGAAGAATCCATTTAAAAGATTCAATGGAATATAAAAGGGAGAAGTACAGAATCCCAAATTATCTGTCTTTCTCCTAAGAAGACAAAGATACCAACCCTTTTAATCTGGGTCAATTTGATCAATCCCAGGAGTTCAATCATCCATCTTGATGAAAACATGGTGAGGATTTTACCATGAACCAAGTCTAGCTTGTTAAGTGTTAAAAACAACAAGGAGTCTGGTGGCACCTTAAAGACTAACAGATTTATTTGGGCATAAGCTTTCGTGAGTAAAAACCTTCGAAGAAGTGGGTTNCCCTGAAATGTGTTCTGAAATGTTCAGCCCTGTCCTAGGACAATCAGAAAAATATTCATTGCTCCTTTAAAGAGCCAATGTCCAACCCTTTGTTGCTTTAACTGGAGTTACCAAATAGTTCAGTTCAAACACAGAGGTTTGGACTAAAAATAAAAAGTTTATTTAATTCCAAAGAGCTAGATTTTAAGTGAATACAAGCATAAGGCTTAACATCAGAAATAGTTACAATGGAAATAAAGATGAAATGCTTCCTAGTGACTAACACTTAACAAGTATCAGGGGATAGCCGTGTTAGTCTGTATCTACAAAAACAACAAGGAGTCTGGTGGCACCTTAAAGACTAACAGATTTATTTGGGCATAAGCTTTCGTGAGTAAAAACCTTCGAAGAAGTGAGGTTTTTACTCACGAAAGCTTATGCCCAAATAAATCTGTTAGTCTTTAAGGTGCCACCAGACTCCTTGTTGTTTTTGTAGATACAGACTAACACGGCTATCCCCTGATACTTGTTAAGTGTTAGTCACTAGGAAGCATTTCATCTTTATTTCCATTGTAACTATTTCTGATGTTAAGCCTTATGCTTGTATTCACTTAAAATCTAGCTCTTTGGAATTAAATAAACTTTTTATTTTTAGTCCAAACCTCTGTGTTTGAACTGAACTATTTGGTAACTCCAGTTAAAGCAACAAAGGGTTGGACATTGGCTCTTTAAAGGAGCAATGAATATTTTTCTGATTGTCCTAGGACAGGGCTGAACATTTCAGAACACATTTCAGGGGAGATTTGGGGCTGGCGAGAGCATGGTATTCCCTTGTCAACTGTTAACCCAGGCTGGTGGAGACCAGTGGAAGTCTGTGGTATTGCAGGCAGGGTCCTGGATCCAAAGCATTGGACCAAGGCTGACCAATACATAGCCATACAGAGCATGCTTGTTGCTGACTGCTACATTAGCAGCTATATTACAAAGCTTTAAGGCACTTAAGGTTATAGTGTAAGAGTGAAGACACCTCTTCACTGGTCTGGATTACAACCCAGAACGTAACAAAATGTCAACCACATTTTGAAATCCAACGAGGGGGAAAAAACCCACGGGGAAGAGTGAGAGATGTGATTTCAGTGCCACCACCTCTTTTTTTCAACCAGCCCCGTTTCTACCACTTAGTGTTGTGCGACATCCTGAGAGGTGCTAAGTACCTGCTCAGCAGTTGTTGGGGTTGAACAACTGCCAAGGAAACCTCATGATTTGGCCTGTAATTAATATACGAAGTTAGAAACTTGATCTGAAGGGGGGTTCTCTCAGGGTTAGGGCGGGGTCCCAAAGGCAAGGATGCTCTGATCTTGTTGAATTGAGCTGTAGCCGTTTGCACTAGAACCCCAGCGTAGCAAGGTACTTACGCATGCGCCTAACTTTAAGCATGTGAGTATTCCCACTGACTTCAGTGTCACTGCGTGGTACTTAAGTTAAGTGCATCCTTAAACACCCTTACTGAATTGGAGCCATAAAAGGGTGTAACCCAATCCAATACTGGACCCTGGCACCTCCTCAGTTTCCCCTTCTTGTGTTCCCCTATAACCACACACAAGATCTTGTGTAAGAGGAATTGCACGCATTCTTGGGGGCTGCTTTATTAAAACAACACAGTTCAAATGTCAGCATAAATCAAAACAAGGCTTTCCCCCTACCCCACAGTCTCCTCAGCTGCTAGATGAGCTCAACGGTTTTTGTCCCTAAAACCTACGTCTTGCTGTGTGGAGTTTCTTCGGACCTCTTCAGTATCCAGTACCAACCAAGCCTTCTGACCCAGCTGATACGGCAATATTCTTCCCCAGTGCTCTCTGACCTAGTATCTCCTGCAGGAAGCTTCCTATTAGCTTCTCAATAATAGAGCAGGTTCTCTCTTACAAGAAGCCTTGACCTGGGCTACTATCAGGTGACCTCTGTCACTTGACCTAACTACTGGTTGGAGACCAAACCCATCATCTGGAGAAAGATAGGCTTAGCCCCACCTGTGCTTAGTCATCTCCCTAAAGGAACCAGCTCAAGTTGCTACAAGAACCTAAATGAACCTAAATCTGGGCCAATGACTTGAATTACTCAACTCCTGATCTAAGAGTTCAACTCTTATCTCTCCTCATGGGGGGGAAGGATAGCTCAGTGGTTTGAGCATTGGCCTGCTAAACCCAGGGTTGTGAGCTCAATCCTTGAGGGGGCTACTTGGGGATCTGGGGGCAAAATCAGTACTTGGTCCTGCTAGTGAAGGCAGGGGGCTGGACTCAATGACCTTCAAGGTCCCGTCCAGTTCTAGGAGATAGAATATCTCTATTTATTATTATTAACTGGGCCCTCGAGTTCTTTATTCCAATGACAATTTCTATGCAAATACTCATATTTACATGACAATTTGCATGTTTGCTCTATGAGAAAGATTCACCTTTTCTGCTGCTGGATGCAGTATTTTCTAGTGAAATTCTCCTTCCCAGAGCCAAAATTGCAACTAGAGCTGGTGAAAGTATTTTCATCAAAAATATTAGGGGAAAAGCAATGTTTTTCATTTCAATGAAACAAATTAAATGTTTCATTAAATTTAGTTTAAAAACCAAAATATGTGTGTGTTTGTTTTTTCCTCCCTTGGAGATCTGGGGGGAGGGAGAGACCTCCCCCCTCCCCAAATTACCAGTTTTCAAGTACCAAAAAAAGAATAATTTTTTTGATTTTTTTCAATGAAATGGTGTTTCCATTCACTTTATTGATTGAAACATTTCAAATTCAATGAAAAAAAAAATGTTTGGGGGGAAATTGTCCATAGACAATACCTGCTGGATTGTGATCTTTCTGTAAATTTCGGACCAGCGACATACTCATCATTTTTACCGAGAAATGCCCCCCATTTTGTAGTAGTCACTACCCAACTTGGACAAGTACCTTTCTTTTTTTTATGTGCGCGCACACGCAGTTTTAGCTGGACTATGAAATGTAGCCTCAGACCAACATTTTCAAACCTGGCTGTCTAAAGATAGCCTCTTAAATCTGTATTTAGGTACCTGTAAGAGGGTGGCTTGTCCTTTAAGGTCTGGAGGCCTTAGGCCCAGCCAACCCTGATTATTGAAGGAACTGCTCCAGTTAAGGTTGCCAAGTTTGGTTGGACGTATTCCTGGAGGTTTCATCACCTGGTGGTTAAGTACTCAGAGCCCGGAGGCTGAACTCCTGTCAGTTTGGGAATAACCGTGAATTGGGACCTACCTCGGGAACGAAAGGACGGGCACTTCCTACCTAAGGGGAGAGAGATATTGAACTGGGGTTGAGGCCTGGAGGGCCAGTACGTACCTAGAGGACTAAATTGGATCCCCAGAAGGAGAGAGATTTAATTACCTCTGAACAGAGTGAGTTATTAAGGGTCACTGAAGAGGGAGAAACAGAGGCCGGATGCCACAGAGTGACCTCCGGCCAGCAGGGGGTGCTCAGCCAGTGCCTGCTCCTGCTACAGTACCCATTTAAAGCTGTCCTGATTATCAGAACTGCAGAGCACCCACAGACCCCACTGAAGTCAGTGAGATGCTCTACGCCTTTGAATATCATAGATTCATAGATTCTAGGACTGGAAGGGACCTCGAGAGGTCATCGAGTCCAGTCCCCTGCCCGCATGGCAGGACCAAATACTGTCTAGACCATCCCTGATAGACATTTATCTAACCTACTCTTAAATATCTCCAGAGATGGAGATTCCACAACCTCCCTAGGCAATTTATTCCAGTGTTTAACCACCCTGACAGTTAGGAACTTTTTCCTAATGTCCAACCTAGACCTCCCTTGCTGCAGTTTAAACCCATTGCTTCTTGTTCTATCCTTAGAGGCTAAGGTGAACAAGTTTTCTCCCTCCTCCTTATCAGGCCACTTTTATTTGGGCGCCCAAATAAGGCATTAAGGTCAGATTTTGAAAAGGGTGTTAGTCACCCAGGTGCTTTTGAAAATCCCACTAAGTATATATCTGCCTCTTTAAGCACCTAAATACCTTTCAAATACTGACCCTTAGGGGTCTTGAATCTACACTCATTGAAGTCAATGGCAATGCTCCCATTGTCTTTAATAGATAAGGCCAAAATGGACCACTGGGATCATCTAATCTCCTCTTCTGTATAACACTGGCCAGAGAACGGCCCTGAATTAATTCCTAGTTGAACTAGCGCAGATCGTTTAGGACAACATCCAATCTTGATTTTGCCATTGATGGAGAATCCCTGGAGACTAACTCTGCGGAATCAGGGCCGATGAATCCACCTTTAATCACTTGGGATTGAACATTTTGGCTCAGATCCCTTCCCAGAGTGGCTTCCTCCTATTCTTATTCGCCATCCAATAAAAAGAAGGCTAAGTAGCAAGGATAAAACTACACATTGAAAATCCCAGCGCCAAGCCTTTAAATCCATGTCACGCTTCCCCACCAAGTGCTAATCCATTGTTCTCTGTTAGCAAAGATCTACCAGCAGCTGCCACTTGATTTCACCTACACGGCCTTAAATGAGTCATTATTCAATTAGACAAAGTCAGACAACTCTACTGAGCCTGGTATAATTAGACACACCGGGTATAAAACTAACTCCAGTTTTACACTTGCGTAACTGTTGCCTTCGTGGAGTTATTCTGGATTTACGCTGGGGTAAAGGATCAGGTCCACTGGACCCAGAGATTATAGTGCCAAAGGGGTGTTTAGTGCATTACAAAGGAGTCCTGATCCATGTCCCATTACAATCTAATTCAGATACGGGCTGAATAGATCAGATGCATGTATATACAAAACTATAGGCCTGATTTTCGGGTTGCCAACTCTCAGGAATTCATTGCAATATTTAGTGAGTGTGGGGGGGGGTTCTATATCTCGAGAGCTCCTAGGTTCATGTGACTATTGGAGAATCTCAGCTTGCTTGCTTGCTTCTTTAAAGAAAGCTTCTAGCCCTCACGGTGGTGGAGAAAAACCTGAAAATGTGGCCCCGGTTGAACCTAGAGGCTCCACCACCAGAAGGCAAAGAAAAATAATCCCAAATTTATCATACATAAAACCTCATGATTTTTAGGGACCTGAGTGATGACTTCCGAATGCTTGAAGCTGCTGAGACTGCAAATCTGAAATACTTTTATGAATAGGTTGAGAGAGCCACAAAATCTGAGAGTCCGTAGGCCAAACCCTGGGACAAGATGCCCTCTGATTAAGCCCACGATTATTATTATTTATTATTTGTATTCTCGTAGTGTCTAGGAACCACGGACATGGATCAGAACCCTCTTGTGCTAGGCACTGCACAAAAACAGAACAAAAAGGGAGATAGGAATGTTCACTGGAGACGGTTTTCTTGGGTATTTCCCTATCCTTCACTGCAGTCCTCATGGGTGGGACATTACTAGAGATGGAGTCCAACAGCAAAATGCAGTCCAGAGTTCAGCACCCAAAGGTCAAGGTTTTCTGGAATCCCCGTTTTGGTTTGGTGGCATCTCCAAATGCAACGGGCCTGATTCTCCTCTTGCTTAGCTCCAGAGTGATTCCACTAGTGTGAGTGATGTTGCACTTGATTTACACTATGAATGAAAAAAATAACTTGCAATATAGAGGCTAGATTCTCCGCTGCAATGTGGTCCCAAGATGGTCTGGAAGCGGCAAGATCTCTACAGCTGGCTTC
The DNA here is from genome assembly GCF_013100865.1 of Trachemys scripta elegans. Lineage (NCBI taxonomy): Eukaryota > Metazoa > Chordata > Testudines > Emydidae > Trachemys > Trachemys scripta. The sequence continues at coordinate 4,301,683 of NC_048299.1, read as the reverse complement.
TATGCCACCCCATCCATCCCTTGAGGTAGGAGGCATATCAGGGACTGCAGAGCTAATGACACTTAGTGCTTCCTGAGAGTGGCTGGGTCATAGCCAGACAGCACAGAACTGGATAGTCACTATAAGCATCTGCAGGACTAGAACCTGGCCCCTAGGTCACTGACCCTTCTACAGCACTATCAGGAGCACAGGGTGGGAGTCTGCTGGGGGCCCTGTGAAGCTTGATACAGCAGGAAGTACCACCCAGCAGGGCCTGTGTGGTGGCCCAATGATTGTCCCATGCTGCTATATAAACCAGGAAGCCAGCACAGGGAGCTGTCTGAGCAATGGTGCAGACGCTTGCGACCGGCTTTCGCTCCAGGCCTCGCCTTGCTGTGAACTTTAGACTCTGGCTCCTGACGCCAGTGTGTCTCCGACTCCACTACTTGCAGCCTGTCAAGCCCCTAGCTCTGTGTGTCCCTTGACCACAGTAACTGACCCGTGCACACCGGCTGCCCGTGGCCCAGCCCGGATGGTCACAGTCAGCTCCTTTCTGCCTGCCTAGTTGTGCCAAGAAGATTCTGTGCACAGCTGAGAATCTGGCCACTAACCTTTACCGGGTAGATAAATGAGGTGTCACTCAAGTCCAGCTCCCCAAAGCTATTTAGCTGATTTCAACGGGGTTAAGGGCCTAAATAGTTTTGAGGATTTTGGCCTCAGTGTCTTATCTCACTGCTATGTGCTCTCCTCTCCGTCCATTCAGTACTGCACGGGGCCTGCAATTCTAGCTCTAGCAGGGGTGAGGTTTGGAGACAGGTTTCCCGCAGTGCTCCAGGGAGTTTGATATATGTTGGAAAGACCAATACCCGGACGGTTGCAGGGTAGAAATAAAGTGAAGGTCAAAAGTGAGATAAAACCCCAGTGCTTCTGCAAAGACTCAAACTCCCACATGGCTTTTCCCAAGGGTCGACCCGCTCTGCTTGGTTGGCCTCTTCCCCTCCGCCCCCACTGCTTTGGCCCACGTCCTGACTGTCAGGGCGCCTCTAACAAGAACCAGTTATAAAAGCACTGGGTTGGCTCCAGTTCTCCTAGGAGCCAGTTAAATGTTAGAGCAAATGATATGGAGATTTTCTGAATGAATAGTAATAGATGGGGGTGACGGCGCTCTCAGAATTGGAAACGCTGATTCGTCCCTTGAAAAGATCTGAACGCCTCTGCTTCCTACTCAGAAATGTCCAGTGACCCAACAGGGCTCATGCCCACCTTTCCAGTGTGGCACCTAATGCACAGAGGAAGTTTAGGTGCTCACTGTACCCTCAGAGCCTGATCCATACCCCCTGAGGTCATCTCTAATGACCGCTCTCTCTTCTGTCTCCAATAGGTTTTTGATCAGGCCATAAAACAAGACAAAAATAGTGAATATTAATGGAAGTGGCTACAGATTTATATACTCTATAGAACAGCAAGGACCAGATTCTGTTCTCAGTTGCGCAGTTGTAAATCCAGAGTCACTCTGCTGAAGTCCTTGGAGTTATCCAGATGCAAATGAGATCAAAATGTGGTGCCTAGACAGTAGGATGAGGACAGCCGACTGGAGCATCCAGAATCACAACCAGTCCAGAGAAGAGAATGTGGTCTAATGGCCAGGTTACTGGAGTCAGGTGATATGGCTTCTCTTCCCAGCTGTGCGACCTTGAGCAAATCACTTCATCTCTATCTTGTCTATTTAGACTGTAAGCTCTTCAGGGCAGGGACCAGCCCTTCCTATGTGTTTCTACATCACCTAGCACAATAAAGCCCTGCTGTCATACAAATAATAACGTTAGAAATTGAGAGAATCCTGTTAGAAGAAGTTGCCAATGCAGGATTATTCCTCAGAGCACATTTCATGCCCTAATGTAATTAAGACAATCTAAGCCCCGGTGCAGATACCACTAAGTTACTGAAGAATTCTTCCATTGACCTGGCTACCTACCGCCTCTCGGAGACGTGGATTTACTATAGCAACGGAAGAACCCCTGTGCCATTTTTAGACATCCCCCTACTTCTATAAATCCGTTTTACAATCTGATGTCCTGAGCATGTAGAGTTTTTAAAATACATGATTTTTGCTTGGTTAATACTATTATAAATCAAAATACGTTAATAACAATAATCAACACAGTTTGAATGTTTAATAGCATGCCATAGATCAGCTGAAATTCACAAGAAAAAATACAGGGTATCATAAAATAATTTCAGCTAATGAATGTATCTGAGAAAAATGCAATCTACTTATGGAAATGCTATGGTCCCAGGAGTCTAAGAATCACCTTATAGGGTCAGACCAGCATTCTGTCTAATCCAGAATCCTGTCTCCAACAGTGGCCTGTACCAGCTGTTAAAAAGGAAAGTGCCAGAAACCCTGCACTAGGCAATTATGATATAACCTGCCCCTAGGGAAAGTTACCTCCTGACCCCATCAGTTAGAGACTGGCTTATGCCCTGAAGCTTAATGATTTTAACCCTTCCAAAACTGTTATTATTTTAATAGTTACTATAATAATTCTGGATCATCTTGTAAAAATGCCCGATCCTTTTGGATACATTTTTTATTATGAATGATTGGATCAGTCATGGAGCCATTTCGGTAATATACACATATAGAAGTTCTATTAAGCAAGGCATTATTATCGAAAGATAGAGCCCGTTATTTAGTGAATGTCTTATCAAAATTTCCCCACCCAAAAGGGGGCTATGGGAGGGATCGCAAAGTTATTGTAGGGGGATTGCAGGACTGCTATCTTCACTTCTGTGCTGCTGCTGCTGGCAGCAGCCCTGCCTTCAGAACTGGGCTCCCAACCAGCCGCTGCAGATCTACCTGCAGCCGGGGGAGGTTCTCGGAGATGGTGGGACATTATGAGCGTAATACAATATCTCATCGAAAGGTGACACAGGGCCAGAAAGAGTTAATTAACTCACAGACTGACCTGACCCATGGGTGAACCTTAAGGACTGGTTAGGAAGATATGTAAATGAATCGAGCTTTGAAATGCAAGTCTGCATTGTTAGAGATAGAAGGGGAGCTGTTTGCTCAGGTCTTGTGATGTAAGCAAACAAGTCTTGTCTATTACTATGGTTTTGATTCAGAGATCAAAAAAGGACTATTAACATTTAGGAAGACACTTGAGTGAAATAGTATTATTGTCTATATGTCTCTTTGAAGGTTGTGGTAACCTGTATCTGAACTGTTTAATTGATAAATTACCCTATGCTAATTGCCATGATGTTTGGGAGACAAAGTTAAGCCTATTGTTTTCTCAGCAAGAGGCTGCTGGAAATGTATAAAAACCCTGGGACACGATCCTTCTTCATCTCAGATATGCTTTGGGTTTCAGCTTTGGGTTTCAAGAAGGGGAAACCCTAAGCCATAAGAATTGAGATCCCCAGTCACTGACTGGAGTCACCCTGAATATGAACATTGGACTATAACCTATGGACTATTTCTAAAAGAACTTTTGGCAACTACAAACTCACCATCTCTGCTATGTTTCTGGACCTCAAGACATTAAACTCAAGTCTGTATATGTATTGATCTTTCAACCAACTCTCTCTCTCTCTCTTTTCTTTTTTAATAAATTTTAGTTTAGTTAATAAGAACTGGCTATAAGCATGTATTTTGGGTAAGATCTAAGTTAGCATTTGACCTGGGTGTGTGGCTGATCCTCTGGAATATGGAGAACCTTTTCTTTTATATGATGAAATAAGATTTTCAGAATTTATCATCATATGTTTGACATGTGTGTCTGGATGGAGGCCTGAGGCCGGGTACTTTAAGGGAACTGCAGTGTTTGGACTTCTGAGTAACCAGTGAGATAATACAGAGGCTGTTTTGGGCTGGCTTGGTAAAGCTAAATATTGGACTATCCACCAGCGTTTGGGGTTTGTCTGCCCCATTCTGTTTGCAGTTCACCCTGGTTGAGTGACTGGTTCCCACAGGCACTTGTGTCACAGATGGGTCGGATCTGGCCCTAGAGCAGCCCCTGCAGGAAAAGAGGAAGTCCCATCCCTCCCCAGTCCAACTGGGACTAGCAGCTGGAGACCAGTGCAAGTTAAGAGCCCCCAGCCCTGCCCCTCCAGTACACTAGCCAGATTTCACAGGGGAGATCAGATTTCACGGTCCATGCTGCATTTTTCACATCTGTGAATTTGGTAGGGCCCTACCTATAGGAGTTCTTGTGGGGAGAGGGAGCAACCCACATCATTCTCACAATGCCGGGGGGGGGGGGGGGGGGGGCTGAAAGAGCCCAACAGATCAGGGCAGCTCTGCTCCCTCCTGTGAACAATGGGTCAGCCCGCTTTCTGCTCCTCCTCCCTACCCCCCACAACATGAGACCTGGGTGCGTGTGTGTGGGGAGAATCATTGGAGCAGCTGCCGCCTGCCTGAAGGGGGCTAAGAAACACCCCCCCCCAGGACCAGAGGTGCATTGAAGGGTGGATGTGGGGCTGAGGGTGCAATATTAATTGTAGGGCTGGGGGGAGGCAGATGTGGGGCTGGGTGTTAGGCTGACCAGATAGCAAGTGTGAAAAACTGGGACGGGGTGGGGGGTAATAGGAGCCTATATAAGAAAAAGCCCCAAATATCGGGACTGTCCCTATAAAATCGGGACATCTGGTCACCCTACTGGGTGTGCACAGCATTGTTTCATCAGGATGTGGGGGCCTGGGGGAGAAACTGGCACTTCTGCATCAGCAGGCAGCCAGCAAGACAGCGCTCCTGCAGCAGGACCCGAAATCATCTTAGAATCTGTCTTCACTGCCGAGTTACCCAGGTGTTGCCACTTGTCACTATTCAGGGCAACTGCACCTGTTGTCCCCCTCCACCAAGGAGGCTCCCAGTTCCTCAGCTGTCAGCTTTCTTCGGTGGAGACCTGTGTCTGTCCCTCTGGGCTGGGGTTTTTCCTGGCCACACAGTTTCCTGTCTACACTGATACCGCAACAAGCCAGGCAGCCTGAACAGACCAGCATCTGCACTTTGCTTTCTCTTCAGAGGCTATGAACAGCGTGATTGTCACCAGCTATAAGTTCCCACACAGCCCTTTCTAGGCAAGTGCATTTATTCCTAAGGTGAAAGCGTTATAGAGGAAACAGATCAAAACCAATAAAAGTTCCTATATGCATGCTAAAAGCTTAGCAGAGGTCACCCATCAGTCTCACAGGGCCTCAGTGGGCCAAAGTCCTGCAACCTTTCCCAGGAAGGACTGCGATTCCCCCCTGCACAGAAAGACTTGTCTGTTTGCCGGCTCAGAAAGAAGGCCCCCAATCCGTTTACACTCAAGTTATTTATTCAAAAGTCTTTTTTCTTTGTCTGGGGATCGCTAGAGAATACAGTCTGAACCAGTATATCTGAGCCTTTCCAGGTAGAACCTCACGGGATGTGTTACAATCCGAGTGAATTTGCCTAATCACTCCCACTGTTATTACTTCCTGGACAACCTGCGGTAACTTTCCCCATGGAGTTACATACAATCCCTGCCCCACAAGGATACATAAACTTAATGCTGTAAGATCTCCCAAAGACACAGCAGGGAATTGCCAATCTGACATGCCCCAGCCCCTCTCCTGTTCACACACAAGCCTTTCACTTGAATTTCATGCTGTTGTCAACCCAGGCTAGCTGAGGGTTGAGTTAGAGACTGGGGGCCACTTTCCCTCACATTGGTAACCTGTCTGCTTTGCAGTGTGGACACAGGCTAAACTGCTCACATGCCTGATAGTCCTCCAAAGCTTTCCCACAATTCCCACCACATGCGCAGAAGGACAGACAAGTTCTCCCTCCATTTACTGGGAAAGAAACACAGACTGGTTCAGCTTAGTGCCGCCTGCAGATTGGGTTGCCAGGTGTCCAGTTTTCAATTGGAACACCCAGTCGAAAAGGGACCCTGGCGGCTAGGGTGACCAGATGTCCCGATTTTATAGGGACAGTACCGATTTTTGGGTCTTTTTCTTATATAGGCTCCTATTACCCCCCACACCCTGTCCCGATTTTTCACACTTGCTGTCTGGTCACCCTACTGGCGGCTCCAGTCAGCACCACCAACTGGGCCATTAAAAGTCCGGTCGGCGGCACTGCAGGGCTACGGCAGGCTAGTCCCTACCTCTCCTGGCACAGTGCTGCACCCTGGAAGTGGCCAGCAGATCCGGCTCCTAGGCAGGGTGGGGGCCATGGGGCTCTGTGCACTGCCCCTGCCCTGAGCACCAGCTCTGCACTATCATTGACTAGGAATCGCGGCCAATAAGAGCTGGGGGGGGCGGTGCCTGTGGGTGAGAGCAGCGTGTGGAGCCTCCTGGCCCTGCCCCACCTAGGAGCCAGACCTGCTGGCCACTTCCAGGGTGCAGCACTGTGCCAAGATAGGCAGACAGCCTGCCTTAGCCCCACTGCGCCGATGACCAGGAGCCGCCCAAGGTAAGCCCACGCCTCAACCCCACGCCCCAACCTCCTGCCCTAGCCCTGAGACTCCCCAAACTCAGAGCTCCCTCCTGCACCCCAAACTCCTCATCCCTGGCCCCACCCCAGAGCCCATACCCCCAGCCCAGAGCCCGTACCCCTCCTGCATCTCAACCCGCAGCCCCCTCCCGCACACCAAATCCCTCAGCCTCCCCCCCCCAGCCTGGAGCCCCCTCCTGCAGCCCCAGCCCCACCCCAAATCCTGCAACCCCAGGCCAAAACCCTCACCCCCTTCCACATCCCAACCTACTGCCCCAGCCCAGTGAAAGTGAGTGAGGGTGGGGGAGAGCAAACCACCCAGGGAGGGGGAACGTAGTGAGTGGGAGGCGGACCTCAGGGAAGGGGTGGGGCTAGGGTGTTCAGTTTTGTACTAGTAGAAAGTTGGCAACCCTACCCAAAGAACGAGGGGCGTCCTAATGACACCACCCCGTATGGGCACAGTATGGCTTGACTATTGCTTGGCAGTGTGACCGCTCATACCTGGGCTCGGCTAACCCAGGTGCCAATCAGCCGGGCTAACCGAAATGAACGTTCCCTTACTCTGTAAATACAGTAGAGTTGGCACCATTCATGCCACACACATCGGGGGTGGGCAAGGGGAGTTCACATTTCAAAAGCTAAAATATGATTTTAAAAAAATATCTGAGTTATGGGCCAATCTCATGGATGGGAGGGGAGGGCTGATTCATGAGTTTTGAACATTTGAGGCTGACACTATTCATTTGTAGGGCGCTTAGCAATGTTAGGCCCTGATCTTGGTCGGGGCTTCTCTGTGCTACCATAATAACTAATAATAACCCAAGCTGGCAGATGTGAAAAGCCCTCACTGAGTTGCTTCTCTGTCAGCAGATCTGCAGCTCCAGCACCTCTGCCCATCCCAGCTGTGTTGGCATCGGGCAGCCAGTTGATAAAATTACTACAGTGCAATCAAAACATGGCCCGGGGGCTGTACAGTATGTCACTCCTCAGGCAAATGGTTAACTAGGAAAAGAAGAAAAGAGAGTCTCAGAGGAGACTCTGAGCTGATGTGTGGCTTTTTTGGGGTTGTATTTGCTGCATGCACTTGGCTTTCATTAGCAAACTCTGCTTTAGGGAAAGCCCAGTCCTGAAAAAGCAGGTCGGGGTTTTGAGGGGAACTGCCTGATTGAGCGTACGAAAACCAGCGTCAAGAATCAGGCCGTCAGCTGCAGTAGCACCAAATTCAGCCAGGAATGGAGAGAGAGGAAATATTTACTTTCTAACTCTTGCCAAGAAATTGACTAAGCTCCGTCCCCTAATGGAGAAATCTGGTCGGATCCTTTGGACCGTTCATATCTTCATGTGCTGGAGTTAGGCAAAGCGTGGACATAAAACAGGATTTTGGCTTCACATTTTATTTTCGAGGCACACTGCAGCCAATTTTTGCTCTCTTTTTTAAAAAAAATTAAAAAATAAAACAACAAACCATATAATAATAATGAAAAGATTTATCCTATGTTAAATGACTGGCTTTGGGGATTGGATTACTGGAGCAAACTTCATAACTGTGAGGGATTTACAGTCTCTTTTGTGGTGATAAAGGCAAAATTGTTCACAGTCCTTCCCTTAATGTAAAAAGCCTGCGTTCTGCAACGGGGCCAGGTCTCTTGCCACCAAGAGACTGTGCTTTCCTTGGAACGGGGCTGAGCACAAAAGACGGCAGAGATCCAAAAGGAACAGATTTCAAAGACTTCTGTGGCGGGGTGGGGGGGAAAGGCCCTCTTCCATTCGTAAAACATTCTCCATTACTTGGGTTCTGCGGCTCTCGTTTCTTTCCCCTCCCCGTGGCAAACAGAAGCTGGATGTGCTGCTAATCTTTAGCAAATGTGCTCTTGGCGGTTTCCCAACGACAAGACGTGATGGCGGGGTGTGAGCGCCTAAAAATAACTGGCTCATTAATGCACATCGATTAGCATTGTGCATCTGTGCAAAGGGGCATTAGCACTGCATCTGAGTGGAGGGAGGGATAGCTCAGTGGTTTGAGCATTGGTGTGCTTAAACCCAGGCTTGTGAGTTCAATCCTTAAGGGGGCAATTTAGGGATCTTGGGTAGCAATCTGTCTGGGGATTGGTCCTGCTTTAAGCAGGGGGGTTGGATTAGATGACCTCCCCTTCTAACCCTGATATTCTATGATTCAATGTGCAACACTTTCAGGAAGGGTCCATCCCCTTCAGATTCCTGACCTTGCAAAGGGATCTACATCCACAGACCTTTAGGTCATTATCATGATTCCATGCAGCCACAATGTGCCCGGCAAATACCTCCTTTAGCAGGAAGTGAGTAGACCAGGTTGAAACTTTTTGGTCAAACAGTTTATTCACTGAGACATGCAGTTTTGGGGCAATACAAACTCTTTGTGATTTCAGGTCAGGAATGTAACAAAATGAAAAATGTCAGTCTTGGTTTGACCTGAAACACATTTTTCCCCCCAGATTTTTTGGGTTCGGCCACTGAACCAAAAAAAAAAAAAATCAATTATTCAAATGTAGTGAGACTGTGGTGGTGTAGGCTTCAGTGTAGACTAGCCATCTCAGTGCAAGCCTGCCAGGGCCCGTGGGTATATGCTTGGGTTGCTGGCATGCAGCAGTGTCTGAGACACCGTGTCTTCACTCTTATTGTTACCCGCGTTAGCTAGATTAAAGCTGGCACGGCTGTGCTCACTCGCACTACAATTACAACTACATTTGCAGTGTGGATGTACCGCCAGTGTGGCTCTTTGTTTCCCTCTGGTGGTTGGTTGAAAGTGGAGAAGAGGTTTGAGTCTGCAATTGACAAGGCAACACTGGAGCTGGTGTTTTAGTTCAAGGGGAAGAAACCCCTGATTTTTCTATTCTGGGTTTGCTCCCTGTGGTCTAGTCCAACTAGGGATGTCATTGCCCCTGCACTCTCTGGACTTTAATCAAAGGTAAGGGTGCCGCCTACTTTCACAGAGGCGCATGCTAGCTGTTACTAACAGCCTCATTTCTAGGTTACTGGTTCAAAGCCAGTCTAGGTCAGTAGGAACCAGAGGTTTCTGCTGTTCAGTGACTTGAGTTTGGTGGGTCTCAATCCAATTCCTAGTGGACAAGTGTCCCCATCAACTAAACATGATTACAGCTGGTGCTCCCCTATTGGCAGTTTTGCAGGGAAGCCAGGCACTGAACGGGCCATGGAGTCAGAAGGATCAGCTCACCTCCAAGTCAAGGCTGTAGGTAGCAGAGTTTGTATTTTGCCAAGGGACGTGGTGCAAGAGAGGGACGTTGGTGGATGCTGAACAGATAGGGGACTAGTCCAAATTTAAATTTCTAAGAGTGGAGCAGCATTGAACCAGTGAATCCAAGTACAATGTCTTGCAATAAGGTTTCATTCAGCAATACACCTAAGCATGTGCTTAACTTTAACATACCTTGGTAATAACAGGCAAGCTAGAAGGAAATAATGTCACGACCTGGCAAGACAGCAGCTCCAATTACCAGCTTAAACACGGGTTGGTCATTGAAAATGAGGGGGAGGGATAGCTCAGTGGTTTGCGCATTGGCCTGCTAAACCCAGGGTTGTGAGTTCAATCCTTGAGGGGGCCACTTGGGGATCTGGGGCAAAATCAGTACTTGGTCCTGCTAGTGAAGGCAGGGGGCTGGACTTGATGACCTTTCAAGGTCCCTTCCAGTTCTAGGAGATGGGATATCTCCATTAATTAAAAAATATATATATTAAAAAAAATCTACAACTTAAAGACCAGACTATGAACCTTCAACTCAAATGTTAGACCCATCTTAACTGGGCTCATAGGCAGTGTTGTTGTAGTCATGTTCATTCCCCAGGATATTTGAGAGACAAGGTGGGGGAGGCAATACTGTGTATTGGACCAACTTCTGTTGGTGAGAGAGACCAGCTGCCATGCTTACATAAAGCTGAGGAAAACCTGTGTCAGTTTGACAGCTTCTCTCTCATCAACAGAAGTTGGTCCAATACAAGATATTAACTCGCCCACCTCGTCTATCTGAACTAAACTTAGCAGAATTTGATTTGTACTTTTTTATCATTTTGACGGATAACAACAACATTTATTTTCAAGCATTTTTTTTCAACGTTTATCGATTTAAATTATGGGGGGATCAGACGATGGAGATTTAGAAATACTTATTTAAGGGTAGTACACACTGAGATTCAGAAAGTTAGTTTTATACCCGTTAAAACACAAATTGTCAAGAGCACGTCAAAATATACAGGGTAAATAGGCTCAGATCAAATGTTAAGTTCTCGAGCAGCATTTTTCTTACTTTGACTAGCTGTAAATTTTGATTAGTATCGATGGAAATACTTCTTTTGTCTGTTTGCCTGTGTATGGTGAAATCGACGTTTAGCAATAAAAATCTAATCTTTCTGAAGGACATAAATTCACACCGTGTAGAGGTCAAAGCATAGGAGTTTATTACATACAGCGCTGGCGGAGTGTCACCTGGCTTATTAGGCTTAGAGACACTGTCAATCAACTGATTACAATGGAATATATAGATTTTCCATGGGCGGGGGAAAGTGACAGGGTAGGCAGTTCCACACCCCGGGATAGGTTTTGCAGCAAGACAAGATAGCACAATAGCCAATGGTTAAAAGGTTACACAATGTCTCTGCCCATGGTCTTAAGTTAGCAAGTTAATATTTAATTAATACTTTGATAAAATGTTATTAGTTCTGCAGGTGTGTCCATGTAGATTTGTTCCCGTACTGTAGCTGGGAGTTTCTTGAGCAGATGGTGTAGTTTCTTTTGGTATTCCTCAGTGGGATCAGAGGATAGTGGCCTGTAGAATGTGGTCTTGGAGAGTTGCCTGGCAGCCTCCTGTTCATAATCTGACCTGTTCATTATGACTACAGCACCTCCTTTGTCAGCCCCTTTGATGATAATGTCAGAGTTGTTTCTGAGGCTGTGGATGGCATTGCGTTCTGTACGGCTGAGGTTATGGGACAAGTTATTGTCCAGCAATATTATTGTTATTGTGCCAGCAATGCCCCTCTGCCATGTACATTGGCCAAACCGGACAGTCCCTCCGCAAAAGAATAAACGTACACAAATCAGACATCAGGAATGGTAACATACATAAGCCAGTAAGTGAACACTTCAATCTCCCTGGTCATTCTATTACAGATTTAAAAGTCACTAGCATTGAACAAAAAAACTTCAGAAACAGACTTCAAAGAGAAACAGCAGAACTAAAATTCATTTGCAAATTCAACAACCATTAATCTGGGCTTGAATAGGGACTGGGAGTGGCTGGCTCACTACAGAAGCAGCTTTTCTTCTCCTGGAATTGACACCTCCTCATCTATTATTGGGAGTGGACTACATCCACCCTGATTGAATTGGCCCTGTCAACACTGGTTCTCCACTTGTGAAGTAACTCCCTGCTCTCCATGTGTCAGTATATAATGCCTGCATCTGTAACTTTCACTCTATGCATCCGAAGAAGTGAGATTTTTACTCACGAAAGCTTATGCCCAAATAAATCTGTTAGTCTTTAAGGTGCCACCAGACTCCTTGTTGTTTTTGTCTACACTGCCACTTTCAGCGCTAAAACTTTAGTTGTTAAACTATCGCGCTCCCGGCGATGAAGCTACCACCGCTCATTTGGGGTGGGGGGGGGCTTTATGGCCTGATAAGCTCTTCCCTGGTGATAAAGCATGACTACACTGCCCGTGTCACAGTGCTGCTTTTAGCTTTGAGAACAGGAGTACTTGTGGCACCTTAGAGACTAACAAATTTATTAGAGCATAAGCTTTCGTGGACTACAGCCCACTTCCTCGGATGCATATAGAGTGGAACATGCATCCAAGGAAGTGGGCTGTAGTCCACGAAAGCTTATGCTCTAATAAATTTGTTAGTCTCTAAGGTGCCACAAGTACTCCTGTTCTTTTTGCGGATACAGACTAACACGGCTGCGACTCTGAAACTTTTAGCTTTGGAGATTTTAGAAATCCCTGAGCTGTCAACAAAGAGGGTGCAGATACCTTAGAAAAATGCTAGGTATGAAATGGCGTTAATTTATACCACCTGTCAAGATTCGTCAGAGAGCTCGGCAACCCCTTATCTCTAAAGTTATCCAGAAAAGAAGATGGGAGTATTTAGGACTGGTGTTAGGAATGAACCAGACGCCTGCCGTGTCAGGAGTACCATCAGGCAGCTGGAGTAACACTCAAAAAGGGCCGACTGGAAGAATCTCTCTGTTGAACAGAGCTCAGAGAGGGAAAACTTATGGGACTTAACACTGAGGACATGCAAAGAGTAGCCCAGGATGGCAGCCCCTTATTCATGTCCTAAGGAACAGCTGATGGCATGCGGAGGATTCCGATAATGTTAAGCCTGTGAGCTGCTCTATAAAAGTCAATACAACTACTTGTATGCTTAAATATTTTGATAAATCGGTGCCTAAAAGGCATAAGTCTTAATTACCTATTACACATAAGAGTATTATTATTACTACTTCTATTACCTCTGGGCACATACGCTGCCAGACTGTTACAGGATACGATCCCCCTGGTTAGAAAATGATCTCTCATCGAATAGTCTCTTTTAACATTGTCGCCTCTGGGCTTTCCATAGAACGATTAGCATTCAACAGATAATAATCTGACTTGCTGGCGCAGTGTATAATGATTCCAGCTAGTGGCTGGACCAAATCTAGGATAAAAGCTTACTACTGGTGCTAATAAATATAGTTGTTCCTTTAGCCCAAATGGTAGTGAGCTGAGCGCCTGGGTTTTAGCTGAAGGTCCTAGGTTCCATACCTGCTAATAACCCATCATGAGGGTAATATTAATCTCAGTAAGAACTGTATACCCCACACCACGTGGCACCAGAGCAAGAATAGCAAACATCACAATAGCACATGATGGGTTTTGGCAATCATATTTATAGAGAAAAACAGGAGACTGGTAACCAAGAGGCAGTGTGGTCTAGTGGTTAGGTCAGTAGCCTTCAATTTAAGTGATTTGGGAACTACTCCTGCTTCTTTCATTGATCGGCTCTGTGACGTTGGGCAAGTCACTTCCAAATCCCGTGTGTCTATTTCCCTTCCGAGCTTGCCTATTTAGTGGGGCAGAGCTGGAGGCCTGGCGGCCCTGTCTGATCCGGCTGTGTCACTGCTCCTCCCTGACCCCATATTCAAGGCCATCTCTTGAGTTTCGCTAGATAACTTAATGCACAAGGGGAAAAGCATCCTATGGGTTGTCTGAGTGAACTGAGATCCTGGCTGAGTCTTCTAGTTCCTGTTCGATTGTCTCCATGGGGACGATGCAACCCGGCAAAATACTTTTCGACTTAAAATCACCAGAAAAAAAAAAAGTGTGGAAGTGAAAGAGGGGGCAGAGGAAGGAATGTATTTAGAGAAATTCCCCCCCCCCATGGGTCAACTTTCCTCCTTCCACAGCCTCTTCTCACACAAGGCGGGAGCCACCACAGTACAGTGACAACTTGTATCCAGCGCCAGGGAGCCAAAAACGGAACCAGCTCCAATATTTATTAGTCTCGGGAATTTGGGGGCATGGCGCAACCATTGCAGTCTTGCTATAAAAAACATCCTGGTATCTATTTTGACCTGGACGCACAGAGGGACAATTTCCCTTTTAGTATCGAGGTACCTTCCAGCTACCCGAGAAAAATCACCATGACACCGAGACAGAGTGCAGCTCTGTGTTTTAAGCTGATTAGCTCTAGCCTCAGGAGGTTCCAAAATAAACCGAGTTTGTGAACTGTGCCCCCTTCACAAGGAAACTTTTTTTCTTGTGTATATCAACAGGGTTCGGAGCCTGATGTGAGCTGCAGAGAATAACCACCCTTGACCCTTTCATAATTGCCCAGTGGCTTTTTGGAGATCTGTTTATAGAAAAGAAAAAAAAAACCCACCCCTTTCTACAGACAGCTGTACTGACTGCGTTCTGTAGGTACGTGTGCTTGTGTCCAGACCAGCAGGGCACTAGAAGAAGCATATAATAATGTGGTTAGCTACATTAAAGAGATGCCCTGTGTCATGAAGTCTTGGAAGACCAGGCTCCTGAGTTTTTATTGCGTGTTGAGGGGGGCTCCGAGAAATACTCTCTGAGAATTGAAGCCCAGGGATATACCCCCTGTCAGGGCATGCCAAAATGTGCGGAAAGGCGCAAAGAGATCGCAAAGAGGGAAGAGGATAGAACACTAGTGTGGTATTTTAGCGATCAGAGTCACAGACTGTCTCCGTGATCTTGGGCAAATCGCTCAATCGTTACGTGCCTCGATTCCCCATCTGTACAATGGGGATAGTAATGTTCCCCATTGTCTATTTGGACTGCATGTTACTCAGGATAGGGACTGTCTATTTTTGTTTGATCGGCACCAAGCACAATGGGGCCCTGATCTCAGTTGGGCACCAAGTGCTACTCAGATATAACTGGGGTTACTGGTATCTCTGCTTGGAGAACAGGGCCAGTTAGCAGGAACAAAACGGTCTCTCCAGCCAGCCCAAATGTGTGAGTGGGATCTGTTCCCACTGAGTCCAGAATTCGGACAGAGGAAGGAGAGAGAAACCCAGAGCTAAACAGACTGGAAACCCGAACTCTTCTCAGGGGACAAATATCACCTTTTTTCATGGACGCTGTGAAATGTGTCTTTTTAATTTCCTGTAATGTAATTAAGACAGGAAATTACGTTCGTTAAAACTTTATCTTCTCTGTAGCCCTTTATGTGACCTAGGCAATGGGAGTGAATGAAGGCTCTGTAGTACGCCGTCGCAGTCCAAAATAACCTTTATTTCGGCAGCATCGCCACACGTTTCTAAACAAACTGCTGAAGCTGCATCTTTCATTTTCGGTCTGAGGCGCCGTCCAAGCTGCCATGGATCCTTGAATTCCTCTCTGCTTATGAATGGGGAGCTAATCCATATAGCACAGGCTAATTAGTTCCTGGTGCCATGCTCAGCGTGTGCCACTTCATAGATAACTCCCGATTATTAGGGCCCTACCAAATTCATGGACTATTTTGGTCAATTTCATGGTCACAGGATTTTAAAAATAGTAAATTTCATGATTTCAGCTATTTAAATCGGAAATTTCACGATGTTGTAATTGTAGGGGTCCTGTCCTAAAAAGGAGTTGGGGGGCTGTCACAAGGTTATTGCACGGGGGTTGCGGTATTGCTACCCTTACTTCTGCACTGCTGCTGGTGACAGCACTGCCTTCAGAGCTGGGTGGCTGGAGAGCGGCGGCTGCTGGCCGGGAGCCCAGCTCTGAAGGCAGAGCCGCTGTCAGCAGCAGCGCAGAAGTAAGGATGGCCTGGTATGATATTGCCACCTTTACTTCTGCGCTGCTGCTGGCAGGGCGCTGTCTTCAGAGCTGGGTGCCCAGCCAACATCTGCCACTCTCCAGCGGCCCAGCTCTGAAGGCAGCACAGAAGTGAGGGTGGCAATCCTGTGACACCCCTAAAAATAACCTTGCGACCCCCCTGCAACTCCCTTTTGGGTCAGGATCCCCAATTTGAGAAACGCTGGTCTTCCCCGTGAAATCTGTATAGTATAGGGTAAAAGCACCCAAAGACCAGATTAAAAGGCAATAGTGGGCCCATGTAGCAAGGCCCCTCTCAGCCTGCCGAGCGTGCTCTGACTGGAGGAGTGGGTTACAAGGAGCTCAGAAGCCCAGGCAAAGGGTGGTGGACAGGCTGCAGGAGAGAGAAATCCCCTTCTCTAGGGAGCCAAATAGAAGGTTAAGCCTGAGAGGGGACCACATAGTGGGTAAGGCCCACAGGCAGGGCCTTCTCCAACCACCACCCACTTCAAGAACCAGCAGGTCCTGCAGGGCCCTGCTCCTTTGGACTCTTTGTTAAAAGACTGACTGTTTGGACAATAGGGGCCATGCCTCAGACTGAAGGGACATATAGGTAGGAGGAAATAGCCCAGGGCAGCGGATTTAGAACTTGCTGCAGGGAAGACCCTGTTGATAGTGCTTCCTACCATGCCCGGTGGAGAGGGAGCACCTGAGTTCCCCTACCAGGCCCCCAAAGGGCCGAGACCCAGATGCAGGTGGAGAGCCAAAGATTCCCAGCTTCTGGTCAGGAACAAGCACCTCAACTGCCCTGACAGAGAGGTCAGGGGCCAGAGGTCGGGTGCACTAATCACTAGGCTGCCCAGCCCTCTGAGCATCCGATCTCAATAATTAATAGGTATCCAGCTTTTCTGACACTATGAAAGGGGCCGGTTTGAAGTTCTGTTCAGTTCTTGTATCTGACCCTCCTCTTTGTGACTTGGCCCTCTGGTTAGGTCACTCAGGATTTTCCCCTTTTGGGGTACAGTCCTTCAATTATCTGTCACTCCCATAGTGACCCAGGCAGTCTTCCAGTTCCTTGCCCTGCTGTTACCACTTCCCCAATTGCAGGTAGGGGAACCCAGGCCCACCCTCTACTCCAGGTTCCAGTCCATGGACCTCCAACCCAGCATTTCTGGGGTTTCCTCTCCCAGCCCTCACTCGTCCTTCCCTGGATTACTTCCTATAACTCCTGGTTCCCCTCCTTGCTCTGGGTGTATGTGACATTCCCCTCTGGTGTTATCTGGACTGGTGATCTGCTAGGTCACTCCAATCCTCGACTCTGGGAGCCAGCCTTACCCTGCTCTGCTGTGAGAACCCCCACTCCTGGGCTGTTCACCCACAGCCTCTGGCACGTAAGCTGCTCCCAGCTACTTGCAAGTGAATGACACTAGCCAATATCTCCAGTCCCAGACACAACCCTAGGAACCTCCATCTTGCAGTGTCCAGTTATGCCCAGGGGACGCTGCACGTTTATATAAATTCGTCAATTTAACAAAGAAATTGATATGTCCCAGGCTCCGGCTGCTGTGCTCCTCCCCTGACTCTTTGGCTCTGTTTAAGAGCCGAGCTGCCCAAGCGCAACCGGCTCCGGGCAGCCCCCATGCCTCTGGACCCTGCGCCCCCGGAGCCCGGGAGGGGAAGTGCCCAACCGGCGGCACAGGGTCCAGAGGCACGGGGGCTGCTCGAAGCCGGTAGCGCTCGGGCAGCTCGGCTCTTAAACAGACCCGAAGAGTCGAGGAGGAGCACAGCCGCCGCGGGAGGGGAAGTGCCCGGCCGGTATTTTTCCCGGACGTGTTCGGCTTTTTGGCAATCCCCCCCCGACGGGGGTTTGATTACCAAAAAGCCAGACATGTCCAGGAAAAACCGGACGTATGGTAACCCTAGTTTTATACTCTCAGGCCATGTGCTTGGGGAGCACAAGTCCAGGCATGTTTGGGGGGCATTGCTGAGTCTCTCCAAGCAAGGCTGAGCAATTCCCCTGGTGGAGTCTCATGCAGGTGAGTCATTGCATTGTAGCTCCCTTGCTGGACAATGGCTGTTGATGGGTTGTTTGACACCCCGCTCGGGCGTTGGTTACTTTCCTTGCTGTCGCCTCTGGGGAGCTAATATCTGGCTGATTCCCCCACTTACAGCATGTTTTAGTGACAGCCATGCTACACAATTCTCATAACTTCATATGCATTAAGGATATACATATGTGGATAGAGAAATGACTTTCAGCACATCATAACCTTTCCCTTGGTACCTTACAAGTCATGCTTTATACGTAAGATCACATTATATGAAAATGAGGAATATGGGGGTTACAGCACGCTCCCCCAAGGTACAGAATGTCAGTGTACCAGCTCCAAACCCTCCTCCCTTTCCTATCAGGGACTGCAGTCTACACCTCTCTTGAGTCTCCAAACCCACCTCTCTCTTTCCAGGGAGCGACTGCCCTTTTCCAGCAGCAGCCCCTGTCTGTTGCCAGCTTCCTGGCTTTACCTATTCCTCCACAGTTATATCTGCTTGCAATGACTTCCCTGTTCCCTAGCTTTTTCCCCAGGTGTAGCCTGGGGAGTTAGTAGGCCAAGCTGGCCACCTTAACCCCTTCCAGTCCTGTGTGGGGTGGAAACCATCACATGGGGTGACTGCCCGAGACCGGGACCCCTTGGTGCGGTGACCACCTGACACCACGACTGCAGATCCATTCACACTCACCAACAGAAGTTGGTCCAATAAAAGATATTACCTCACCCACTTTGTCTCTCTTTTGCAGATATAGCGTATTCCATTTAGGGAACTGGTTTAAGCTCTACTGTACAAGCTGTGTCTCATTAGGGGTCTTTTGCTGGTAAGTGTAGACAAGGTCCTAATCTCACTCATGATCCTGACAGTGAGGTGTATTAGACTGTGGAACAGACTCCCAAGTAAAGTCCCATCACTTGGAACATTTGAATAGAGAAAATTATGAAACACTAGAACAGGGGCAGGCAACCTATGGCGTGCGTGCTGATTTTCAGTGGCACTCACACTGCCCGGGTCCTGGAACCGGTCGGGGGGGGGGGCTCTGCATTTTAATTTAATTTTAAAAGAAGCTTCTTAAACATTTTAAAAACCTTATTTACTTTACATACAACAATAGCTTAGTTATATGTTATAGACTTATAGAAAGAGACCTTCTAAAAACGTTAAAATGTATGACTGGCACGCGGAACCTTAAATCAGAGTGAATAAATAAAGACTCGGCACACCGCTTCTGAAAGGTTGCCGACCCCTGCATTAGAAAATGGGGAACATTCCTGCACTGGCTCCTGGGAGCTGGACTAGATGAGACCTAATCGTGGTAGAATCTATGGCTATTGCTACCAGGGGCAGCTCTATGTATTTTGCCGCCCCAAGCACGGCAGTCAGGCGGCTTTCGGCAGCGCGCCTGCGGGAGGTCCGCTGGTAAAGCGGATTTGGCAGCATGCCTGTGGGAGATCCGCCGGTCCAATGCCTTCAGCGTACCTGGCACCAAATTGCCGCCAAAACTGCGGGACTGGCGGACCTCCCGCAGGCATGCCACCGAAGGCTGCCTGACTGCTGCCCTCACGGTGACTGGCAGGCCACCCCTGGCGGCTTGCCGCCCCAGGCACGTACTTGCTGCACTGGTGCCTGGAGCCGCCCCTGATCACTACACTGTGAGTGATGGGTGTGATTTCCAGCGTGCATGGAAATACTGGGGCCGTCTCTCATCTGAGCTAGCATGTTAAAAATAGTAGTGTAGCCACAATAAAACAGGCAGCAGTCGCACGGGGCTAACCACCGGAACCCTGGGTACGTACTTAGCCACTAGCATGGCTATACTTCTTTTTAGCACGTTAGCTCAGATGAGAGCTAGCACCAGTATGTCTGGTAGAGCTGAGATGCTGGTAGTGTAGGCATAGCATGGGATTCTTGGACCATGGACTAGGAAGACGATGGGATGGGATAGCAAAATGCTAGCATGATGGCTGCCATAACAGGACTGAACCGGTGATCTCCAGCGCTCAAAGCGTGAGCTGGTATAGTTCACGTTGAGCTAAAAAGCCCCCTCTTCCTTGTTGCTACTGTAACAGACTCATATACTCTGTCTAGCAGGCACAGCTGGGGTCCTAATGAGACTTGGCAGAATTCAATTTATTTATTTTTTATCATTTCAGTGGATAATATCCATGTTTTGTTTTAAGCATTTTTTCCCCCAATTTTTATCCATTTAAATTTTCACAGTTGTGGGAACTTTTGGGAGGATCAGACATCGGTGCGGTCGGACAATAATTAATGACCGTAGACACTGAGATTCAAAAAGTGACTGCTTTTTATAACTGTCTAAACGCGAATTGTCAACGTCACAAGTCAAAAGATGCAAAATAAAAATCCCGGAGTCAGTCCCAAGCAGCATTTTTCTTACTTTGCCTAGCTGTAAACGTTGATATTAGCGATGGAAATAGGTTTTCATCAGTTTGCGTGTGTATGGTGAAATTGACATTTATCAGCAATTACCATTGCAAATCGAATTGTTCTAAGCTTACTTACGACACACACTGACCTGCGGGTCCCACTAGGGCTAGGTATTTAGTGATGCTATGCTAATAACTGGGTAGAGTTCTCTGAAATAGCTGTTGTTATTATATATTTTATCAGAGTTGCAGATGACTCTTCACAGGGAAGACAGAAAGACCGGTAGCTGTATCATCTCTATGCAATGACAAGGCACCATGACTAGCCTGTTAGTCCTACCCACAACTCAGTCATAGGTACACGCATCCATGGAAGGTGTCATTCTGGGAAGCCACGCAACGCTGAATGTAGCAAGCACTACCACTATGCCTGGTAAATATATCAGCTTGGCGGAATGATGGTGGCAAGTCTAGTGGTTAGAGCCAGGCACTGAGGCCTAAGAATCCACAGTTCTATCATTGGTTTTTCCACTGACTTTGTGCTAAACAAAATATTTTCCAAAGTGGCCACTAAGTTAGGGTGCCTCCAAATTGTAGTGCCTAGCTTGAGACACCCAGGGCTTGAGAAAAGCTGATCTGGTCCCTCCACTTGCAGCTCAGCTGAGTACTCAGACCCACTGCCGATCAGATATGGGGACATCCCCAAACCATCTTGGAGACTATTGTCCTTCACCTCTGGGATCTCTCTCTGTGAAATGGGGACACCAACAGCGCCCCCTGCCTTTGCAGAATGCACACAGCTCCGCAGCCGGGAGACACACCTCAGGGCATGAGCACAATCTGACCTTTCGCCCAGCTGACCTCCTGCAGCAGCAGCAATTCACACATACTTGTCTGTCTTTGGCTGCCCTGTGGCTCTTTCCTCTGTGTTTAATTTTCAGGGACTCAAAAAGGGCTACGTGTGCTCATGGACACGGCATGGGCTGCCTGCCTCCTCCAACCTCCCCTCAAACCATGTGCCTGCCCACGCAGCATCAGGTGAATTGAATCCTGCCCTCTATTTTAACACAACCCTGGGTGCTTTCAAGACATTCCAGAAATACTTCACGGAGGGAAACAGTACCTGCTGTCACTGCAAGCGTGGGGCCGGCCTGCCCGTTCAGTCTGGGAAAACTGTCTCCTTATGCTGTGGTTACAGTCAGGAGAGGGACTCTCTTAAAACAGTGCCACATAAAGGTGAATTAAGCAACTTTTTACCTGTCCAGGGCTGAGTTCCAAATAGAGTTGTCTCAGGCCACACGGGGTGGTTTGGTTTACAGTGCCACGGGGGAGGGGAGAGTGTTGTATGAAGCTTGATTGCATTTTGTGTTGTACAGGTATGTGGTCTCAAGAGTGTATGCACATACTCTATAGCAGTGGTCTCCAAACTTTTTAGACCTATCTCACAGAACTGGAAGGGACCTTGAAAGGTCATCAAGTCCAGCCCCCTGGTTTCACTAGCAGGACCAAGTACTGATTTTGCCCCAGATCCCTAAGTGGCCCCCTCAAGGATTGAACTCACAATTCTGGGTTTGGGGGGGGGGGGGGCAATGCTCAAACCACTGAGCTATCTCCCCTCCCCTCTTCTTACCCTGTCTGCCCCCACCCACCCAGGGAGCTGGGCCACGGTTGGGGATGGGGCCACGGCTGTGAGCGGAGTTGTGGTCAGGGCCGTGGTTGGGGCCAGGGACCACAGCTGTGGCTGGGCCAGGAGCCAGGGGCAAAGGTCAGGGACACAGCTGGGGGTGGGTCTGGGGCCAGAAGCAGAGCCGTGACTGGGTCCTGAGGCCAGGGCCACAGCTGGGGGCGGGGCTGGAGCAGAGCTGGAGGCAGAGTGGGGCTAGGGTGACCAGACAGCAAATGTGAAAAATTGGGACGGGGGTGGGGGGTCATAGGAGCCTATATAAGGAAAAGACCCAAATATCAGGACTGTCCCTATAAAATCAGGACATCTGGTCACCCTAAGGGGGGCTGAGTGGTGCCCCATCCCCGTCCCCTCTCGGGGCTGGCCCCAGGCCCTGCCACATTCCCCCAAACGTTCTTGCATGCCCCCTAGGGGGGCGCGCCCCACAGTTTGGGGACCACTGCTCTATAGTACATTGGTGTATCTATAGACAATAATCAACTATCCTGTAACCATCCTAATGATCTCGGCTGCTGTGGTGGGACTGAAATGGCTCTTGGCCTGTTCTGAGTTCTGGCAGCCTCCTCAGTGATGCTTCTGGTGCAAGCCAGATGGTCATTGCAGTGTGTCCTATGGCTCCATGCCTTCCTTCCCCGGGCTTCACCCCAGCAGGCCCCCTATGCCTGGGAGGGATATAGGGCAAAGTTAGGGACAGACCCCTTCCCTAAGGTACAAAGTCCCTGTACCTTCCTCTGATCAGAGACAGGACCCTGGATTCATGGGACCAGATATTGCAAGGTAATTGACAAGCCAAGGTTGAAACTTAGTCTCGCTTGCCTCATTGATCTCAGTATAATTATGCATATTACAGTAGCATCTAACGCCCCCAGTCAAGAACAGGGCCCCTTTGCATTAGACGCAGTACAGCCACTTAAGGTCCGTCTCCACTGCGCTCGGGAGGTGTGACTGCCGCATGGGTAGACATACCTGAGCTAGCTCTGAGCTAGCGAGATCGCAGCTTGCTCAAGTAGCAACTGCAGTGAAGCCGGGCAGTGGCCGCTCAGATATATACGTAGCATAATGGGCAGGCGAGGCTGGTCTGTGCAGCTCCCAGTGCTGTGAGCATTTCACCGTGAGTATTAGCTAGTTTAAAGCTAACTGGGGTGTGTTTACATGTGCCGCAGTCACTCCTCCCCATGGCAGTGCAGTCAGACCCTTTGTGAGAGCCTCTGCCCTCAAGAGCTTAAAATCTAAATAGGCAAGACAGACCATGGGTGCAAGGGGAAACTGAGGCACAGAGCGGTTAGACTTCCCCTGTCCACATCACCCCACTCTATGGATAGGAGAAGGGGGGGCACTGTTGCATCTCTCATTTAGCCACCTCATTTCTGCAAAGCCCCGGTAGTCCACCTGTGCAAATAATAACCGAGAACCACAGGCCTACAAAGACCAGTTAAAACTGCAGTGTGCCGTTTTCCTTCTGCACATGTGTATGCCAGGTGGCAATTAAAGCCGCTGCGGTGACTTTCCAAAATAACCCTGGCTTGACTAAATAAACCAACCGGCTACTGATGGCTGTTTCTTTTAGTTTGTGCAACCCTAAAACCCAATAAACACCTCCGACATGAAAAGAAGCCAGGGGGAACAACCAGGGCCAAAAAACCAGCCTCCATGAATCGGAATTTTAAATAGATCTGCATGGAACCAAGCAGCTACCCGACTTTCCGAGCGCGTTCTGGCTTTAGCAATAAATGTCCCTGTGCATCCACCCGCTTTCCGAGCCAGTAATGCCTGTGGTCTGCATGGGAGCTGACAGTACCCACCGGAGAATGTCGCCTTTGCATTTCTCAGACAAAATCAAAAGGAACTGGGTTTTGGCCCGGAACGGAAGCCTGCCAACCGCCTTCATTCTGCTGTTGTAGCAGTTGTTGGGAGAGAGAGATTTCCTAATGAAATGTGATCTACTGGGGACACTGGGAAATCTGGCCCCAATTGTGGGTTCTGAGAACTTGGAAATCTGGCCCTGGAGCAATCCCCGTCCCACGTGGCCAAGCACTGCGGGAACTGCCTTGGCTCGGTGACATGTGTCCATGCCAGGGCTGCTGAGTTGCAACCACAGGATTGAAGGGAGAACTGGGATCTTTTTTTTTTTTTTTGCTTCTCCCCACTGCCCATCCAGCCAATCCAGGATCCCCAGGGATCCTGCCAGCCAGCTGGGGGAGCTGCTAAACCCAGGGACAGTCTCCTCTCTCGCTGCCTGTCTCCATGGCAAATGATCAGCGTGAGCAGCTCCAGGGCAAAAGTGAGCCGAGGAGCGGCTGTATGAGACTGGTGAACGCCCGCGATGGCACTGACTGAAGCAGAGGAATGACTGGCTGGGTGCAGAAGTCCCACCCCACTTGCTAGATCAGGGCAGATGATGGGCAACTGCCTCCTTTCTCTGCTGTTTCTTGTCTGCTTCCCTGTTGCCCATTCCCCACCCCACCCCAATTGCCTCTTTTCCACCCCTCCCCAGCTCTGTTGGCTTTTCTCTTTACTGTGTACATCCCATAGCCTTTTCACTGCCCCTCTGCCACCCTCCGCTTGGCTGGTCTTCAGCCTTCTGAACTGAAACTCAGTGTAAGTAAATGTCCCAGTCCTTGGGAGGCCCAGCTCAGCAGAGAGGATCAGAGCCCATCTAGCCCCCCATTTGCTTGGAGGTCCTAAGAAAAAGGGAGAACTTATTAACACCAAAAAGTCCCCCTGTTCTGGATCACTTTCTTAGGCTGGGTCTACACTACCCGCCTGAATCGACGGGTAGAAATCGACCTCCCGGGGATCGATTTATCGCGTCCCGTGGGGACACGACAATCGATCCCTGAATCGATGCTCTTACTCCACCAGCGGAGGTGGTAGTAAGCGCCGTCGACGGGAAGCCGCAGAGGTCGATTTTGCCGCCATCCTCACAGCGGGGTAAGTCGGCTGCGATACGTCGAATTCAGCTACGCTATTCACGGATGATGCATCCAGTACTACTTAGCTAGAGGCAGTTGTTCTGAAGTGGGATGGGGGTAATATGGAGGGGGAAATAGAGAGATACCAGGTCAGTGCCACGTTAAAAGAATTGCTGCTTCATTTCTTCTATCCAGCTGCTTATCTGGCCACTAACACCACAGCATCTCAGCACCTCACTGTCTTTAATGTATTTATCCTCACAATACCCTTGGGAGGTAGGTAGTGCTATTAGCCCCATTTTACAGATGGGCAAATTGAGACTCGGGGAAATGAAGTGACCTGCTCAACATCGCACACAAAGTTTGTGGCAGAGCTGGGAAATCACACCCTGGTATCTTGAGTCCCAGTCTTGTGCCGTTAGAGCAAATTCAGCCTTCCGGAAGATGCAAGGTAGGTTTCTCTTGCCACTGTCATGTGTAATTAATGATTCTGCTGCCCAGAATAGATCTCTTTTGCAAAATTTGTTTCTGACCATCTCTACTTTGACGTTTATATTTTCGCAGGAACATTCTGGGCAGCAAAATCATGAATGACCCATGAGATTGACGAGAGAAACCTACATTGCATCGTCTGGAAGGCTGAGTGCCATACATATATGTGGAGAGAGAGAGAAAATATATAATTACTTCAGCTTGACCCCAGCGTCTGTTACAAATGTGGAGACATTCCAATGTAGGCAGCACATTTTAATTTTTCTCCCAAAGCAAAGTTTTGCAAATCATATCAACAGCAAAAAAACAGGAGCAAGGTGATGATGAAGCTGTGTGGTCCAGTGGCTAGGACACCCGTTTAGGTTTACATGACCACTTGAGGTTCCTTCTAGCCCTCTCTTTCTGTAACTCAAGTGCTATGGGTTCTAATCCTCACTATGGACAAGTTCCTTCACAGCCCTGTTTCCATTTTGATCTTGTCTATTTGGGGGGAAGCTCTTTGGGACAGGAAAACTCCATCACTGTGTGTTTGTACAGCATCTAGTAGAAAGGGGGTTTGATCTTGGTTGGGGCCACTAACCACTACTGTAATACAAATCGTAAAAACATTTTTATAGTGACTTTAATTCAGAAGGTTGCCAGAGCACATTACAGTATACTAGGATCACGTGTCTACCCCTGGAATGCAGCCAGTTCTGGGGTGGAATATGGCTGCTGTTTAAGCAGTACTCAGTGACACCATGTAATAGTTTAGGACAGGAAGTGGAAAAATACTATGTCCAGAGGATAATGCAGGAGGAATTTAGGTCGGCAGAATGTAATTACCAAGGTGGAATTTGTCCTGGAGAAGGGACTTACTCCCTATTTTCGTGACAGCTGCCATAGGAAACGCAAAGACCCGAAGTTGTCAGGACCTCTGTTTTAATTCAGAGATAACACAATAACCTCCAGCGGCACAATGCCCCCCAGCTGCATTCTGGGACATGAATTCTGTGCAAAAGCAATTCAATTGCCTTAGCCACTGGAGCAATTCACCAAGATTTATGGTGGAGTCTCCATCACCGGTAATTTTTTAATCAAGACTGGATTCCCCCCCGCCCCCTTAAGAGATCTGCTCTGGTTCAAACAGGAATTATTTGGGGGAAGTTCTATGGCAGGGGTGGCCAAACTGCAGCTCTTTTACAGTGAAAGTGCAGCTCTCGGAGCTCCCCAACCCCCATTCTCCACCTACCAGACTGTTCGGGGGAGCTTGGGGCTTCTGACCTGCGGAGAGGTGGTGGGGCTAGGGGCTTCTGCCCAGCAGGGAGAAGGTTCTTGGGGGTTCAGCCCCGCGGGAGGTTCCTGCCGGGGTTTGGGGCTAAAGCCATGAGCCCTGGCAGGTGCACCCTGCGGGGCTGAAGCCCCGAGACCCCCCAACCCCACAAGGCAGAAGCTCCTAGCCCCACCACCCTGCCGCAGGTCTGAAGCCCTGAGCCCCAGCAGACGCGTCCTGGCTCAGAGGGTTAGTAAGTTTGGACATCCCTGTTCTATGGCCTGTTTTATGCTGGAGGTCAGACTAGATGATCACAATGTTCCCTTCTGGCCTTAGACTCCATTAAATGTGAGGCAAAATCATGATTTTTTAGCTGGTTTTGCTTAGGAGATTGGGGGACTCATATTCCTCACAGGGGTAGGGGTGTGTGTGTGTGTCCCTAACTGACACAGCGGTTAACAAATCATTCACCCAGAAGTGCATCACTTTTACACATTGCCATACCCATGCAATGCAAGGACACTCATTAACCAGTTTTGCGTAACTGAGTGACTGTGTATTTTGTCCCTTTGCTGTGTTTCCGTTTGCACTAACCGCTTTCTGTTAATAAAGTTAATGAGGGTTTGTTTCCCTTTTCCTCTTTCATCACAAGTACATAACAAATGAGATCCAAAAGGATAATCGTTCTTATATATTAAACTAACGGCTTCCACAAATCACTTCTGGGAAGATGACCTGAAACCACCATCTCTCCTAGAGGTGATTTCCGGATTTGCAGGGTGAACTCCACTGAATTGCAGCGAACGCTGGGAAAACACACTGCTTCCCTACGGAGCAGGTGGGATTTTACAGCTCAACAGATGGAAAGCAGAGCGCCAGAGGGGATGAAACACTGAACCGCGTATCGTCAGCCTGGATTCCAAAGCAGTGTTTGTCCACATATGAGACAGGCGGGTGTGAGCACAAAGGTACCTCTCCCTGACTTTTCTGGGAACCTGATGTATGTTGCCTGGGTAACTGAGGCCCCGATTCAGCAAAGCACCGAAGCATGTGTTCAACTATATGTG
This sequence comes from Trachemys scripta elegans, assembly GCF_013100865.1. Taxonomy (NCBI): domain Eukaryota; kingdom Metazoa; phylum Chordata; order Testudines; family Emydidae; genus Trachemys; species Trachemys scripta. Next base: position 4,274,089 of record NC_048299.1, on the reverse strand, counting down.
AATAATCCCATCCCTGTTCCACAAAGCACTTAGGCAACTCACTTCCCCTCTCTGCACCTTCATTTCCCCTCCCACTCTTTGAGTACATCTACACTGGAGCTGGAGGTGCAATTTCCAGCCTGGGCCGACATACCAGCACTAGCTTTGATTGAGCTAGCAAACTAAAAATAGAAGCTTTGCCACAGTCACCCTCAGCAGGATCCCATCTGAAACCCTGGGTATGTACTCCAGCAACTCCCCCCACTCCTGCTGGCCTGGCTACACCAGGGCCGGCTCCAGGCACCAGCCGAGCAAGCTGGTGCTTGGGGCGGCAGATTGAACGAGGCGGCATTCCGCCCAATCCTAGGGCAGTACGGCCGCTTTTTTTTTTTTGGTTCTGCTCCGGCCGTCCTGTAGGGGGTGGCGGCGCGGAGGACGGGAGCGCCCTGCAGCAAGCCCGGCAGGGCAGTCCTTGTCCTTCCCTCCTGGCCGATTGGAGCGGCGCCCTCCCGGCAGGCGGCGTGAGGGGCCGCGTGGCAGCGCCCCTCTGTAGCCCTGGCCGCCCCGCTTCTCTCTCTCTCCCGCCCGCTCCCTCCCCCTTTCCCCCGCTAGCCAGTCCTCCTGCACCCCCGCTCCAGTGCACAGATCACTGGTTTGTTTGTTTTTTTGCTTTGCCGTTCTGGCCGCCCTGTTTTTTTGTTTGTTTGTTTTTGTTTGGGGCGGCCAGAAAGCCAGAGCCGGCCCTGGGCTACACTTCTACTTTTAGCATGCTAGTTATATCAGAGCTAGTGCAGGTATGTCTACCTGAGCTGGAAATTACACCTCCAGCCCCAGTGCAGACATACTCTTTGTCTTGTTTATTTAGATTGTTAAGCTAGTGAGACAGTGGGACCTTGATCTCAGCTGAAGCTACCAGAATCCAAATAATAAACAACAGCTTCAAGACTTCTTCAGTACTGGAAGCAAACCAAGGACACCTGACACATAAGCCAACATTCTATCTACGAGACCATGTTATCTTCCTGGCCAGTGAGGTCTGCTGGAACCCCTGAAGGCTGAAGATGGCCAATAGTTACTCCAGGGTATTCCTTGCAAAACTCCCTTTCCATCTCTGAAAGATCAGGCCAGAGGTTCAAAACATTTGTCTGACAATGGCTTTCAGCACAACTGGATGTTGCTAGCGCACGCTTCCTGGGAGTGAGTTTCACCCGGGCCAGTAAATCAGGACTGTAAAAGCTTGTCTGAGGATTCAGGACATGCAATTTTTACCAGCCACAAAGAAAGTCAGCATCTGGAAAAACTCTATGGCCGAGCAGGTGTATGTGCTGCTGGGTTGCCTGTCGAATGTAAATGTGTTTTTTTTCGAGCAGGGCTCTCCCAGAGATGGCCTCCAGACACCCTTTGAGAACAGAACAAACAGCAGCAGCTCTTCTTTTCATTAGAAGTCAGGCCCAGACATTACGCAATCTGAAGCGGAAGCTTATGGGCCAGCCTAGTGGGAAAAGATTAGAACATGACCTCTTGACAATCTAGGATTGATAGCCATTGGACTGGCCTTGGGCTAGTGGCTGAAGTTGGTTTCTGCACTGGAAATTATTCTACTTGGAAGTTCTGACGTCCAAATATTTTGCTACCAAAACATGACAACTAGATAGTTCATTGCCAGAAACACACACGGCCGTGTGAACTGCCGATGAGTAACCAAAGCAGAGGAAGAATGTTCTTGTGGTTAAGAACCTGGCCTGGGGCTCAGGGAAGCTGGGTCCAATTCATGGTTGTCACAGCCTCCCTGTGTGTCTTTAAGCAACTCCTTCACCCTTTCTGTGCTTCAGTTCCCCATCTGCAGGAGGGGGAGGAATAATCCTTTCTTTGTTTGTCTTGTGTATTTAGATTGTGAACTCTGCAGGGCAGGGCCGGTCTCTTTGCGTGTGTACAGCACCTAGCACAGCAGGCCGCTACGGGACAGTCACTGCTTTGATGAGTTCATAATCTAACCTGATCTCAAGTGGGGGGTAAGGGCACTGCTATAATAATGACAATTAACAATAAAAAATGTGGCTAGAAAATGGAATTGGAGCCAGCGGAGGGGAATGACCACCCTAATTACAGAGAGTGGAAAGAAACAGTATAGTCAGAAATTTCACAGCTTGCATTATTCATGTTGTTTGGTTCTCATTTCTCCCAGCATGGATGCTGAAAAGAGACTGGTCAGTTTCGCTCTGGTTTCTAGTCAGTTTCCAGTTAATCCTGTTCAACTCCAGTACTGCAGTGGTTGGGGTGTAAACAGGAAAGCGTAGGGGTATTTACATTGTTTTAACTTTTCTTCCACTGGAATTGTTTTTTTTTTTAATCTTATGGCCTTAAAAGCTCATTTTTAACTAAAACTAAATTTGGAGCCAAAATGGACCCAGTGGTGTGTTTACAGCAGCATTGGAGATGGACGGAAGTCAGGGCTATTGAGTGGAAGACGGAGGTGATATTTTGTGGATCAAATGGCAAGCCCGATGGACACACCGGGAAGCTCACACCTTTTTGGGGAGGATTTGGTCTCATTTGCCGTCCAAATGAAAGTGGCAAATAGACACCCGAAGCGGTGACAGCATGAAAAGAGAGCATCACATCTGGGACTCATTACTGAACCGTCCCAGAAGTCAATGGAAGTTGAGCAGCCTTGGAAGACCGTACAGTACATAACGCACGTTTGTCTCTGATCAACCCCTCTTTGTATGTTGCATCCCTTGCCCTGCATCTGCTTTGGCTATTTGGCTAGTGAGCTCTTCTGGGAAGGGGCCGTCTTTATTTTATTAGGTATTTGCAAGCATCAAACACAGCAGGATCCTTGACTGTCGCCTCTTGCCACTTCACAATACAAATAATAATCAGTCATAACTGTGACGAGTTGGGGGTTCTGACTCTTCCGCTGCTGAACTGTGGGTGATTTTCTGAAACTGGATCAAGAAATATCTGTATTATGGAAAGCCGACACGCACTTGAATCCCCCATGAGTTAGCAGGGTTCTACCATGTCTCTGCCAGGCCAGAGACAATGGTGAACGATCAGCACGTAATGATCATCTATTCAAAGTAAGACACCTTGGGTCAAGAGGTTTGCTCTACGTGGGAGAAGACACTTCCTCCTCTTGTCTGAAGTGGGGTGGAGTGGGGGGTAGTGGAAAGTGACCAAGAGGCAGAACAGGAAAATAGCAAAGATTCCCAGCAGTAGTCTATAAAGGGACACAGAGAGGGGAACTGGGGGAGGGGGCCATTTACCCCAGATTAAGATGAGGGAGGCTGCTGCAGGGCAGGTACGCATGGGAAGGCCACTGCGTGTGTCTGATGGAACAGAGACAATGCCCCTAGGACTCCCAAGGGAAGGGTGAGCTAATGAGGGACATTGCATTTAGGATGTTTTACTGTTTGGGTGATCTGTGCTCTCCATGATTAACGATAAGGAGCATTACGTTGATAGACTGAACAAAGAGAGTGAGAGAGAGTGACTGAGTGTGTTGACGGCGTCACAGCCAGTGCATGTCCCTGAGAGAACTAGAAGCTTCACCCCTTTAGGGTGGAGTTCCAGGAGAGGGGTGTGCCTGCATACTGGAGCGGCTGTCGTGTCAACGTTGCACTGGAAGGGATAGGCTGCTAGACAGCGGGTTCCAACACTCGGGGTCAAGGGTGACAGATAGAAGGCCTGCACCCTGGGAGTGGGTCTAGGGACCCTGAGATTGGGACAATGGCCAGACTCAGTTCAAGGTCCAAGAGCTTGAATCCAGATCACGGAGGTTCGGATTCCCCTCACAGCAGTCCTACTGAACGGCCAAGAAGGGCACTCGCTAGGATCTAGGACAATCATGTTTACTACTCCCAGGACTCAAAGCATCCATTGCATCTTCACGAAGCGTCTTTCTGTCCAAATTGAAGTAGGCCAGCTCCTTCAAAAGACATTCTCTCTGCCAGCATTTCCACTTGGCTCCCCAAAAATCCACTTGTTTCTCTTTGTTATCAGATGAGACGGTGTGAGTACCCCACTGAAGCCAAGAGAGCTCCTGCAGCTGTTACACTGAACTCTCATTGGCAAATTGTCTGAGTTCACTGGAATGCTATTTGCTTTCTTTTCACCAGCGCTCTCTTTCAATAGGCTCCGCGTTTGCTGGGCTTTGAGCTCTCCATGCCTGGACTCCTCGTTGGCTGAGGCCAAAGAGCCATTTTCTGCTCCGTTCTCATAAAAAGAAAAAAAGGCTCCAAACCAAATAATGATGTGGAATCAAAGAGCCTCTTACAAATCATGTTAATCACCCTCAAATACTCAGAGCAAAAGTTGTTTTGTCTCTTCCCCCCACCCCCTTTTTTCGTTTTGGCAGTAAAACTGGGAACGAGCGACCGGAAGTTAGAAATTGTTAACTTGCATTTCACAATGCTTGGAATGAGCCTTTTAAAGTCCTGAGAGTGTTAGAGGTTGCACAATCTCAAAAGCATAATTCTCTTATCCAATCCCTCCAGCTGTCTATCTAATCGCTCTACCTTTCAACAAATCACAAACTTTTCCTAGCACTAGAGCAACAAGAATTTAAGGGGACGATCCCTGAAATAACTCTGAAATCCATTTTCGATCAGCTCTCAGCCTGGGACAATCTCAGAAGATATAAAAATGATTCCCTGTACCACGGCTTCCCCCTCCAAAATTTTGGCTGTGAATTTTGAGCATTTCTTGTTTTTCAAGAATCGTGGGTGAACATATCTAAGTATAAGTTTCCTCCGGTCTTCTCTCCAGGGAGGGGAATTTGTGCTGCTCATTACCAGAGTTGGCCAAAACTCACAATTGTTGGTTCCTAACATTTTGCAGTTTTGGTTGATTCCACATTGGAGCCAAGCCTCAGCTAGCGATGAGGCTCCAACTGGGAGTGTGGAAGTCCTGGCATAGTCTGCCTTGGAGCCCTGGGTGGAGCTGAGACTCTCAGGGCTTCTACTCTTCCTGCTTCATAGCAGGGAACCGGGTAGCCCCTGGGTCCCCAGCCCTGGGTCCCCAGCCTCATGGCAGCAGAGGTATAACTAAGCATTTTAACACCCGGGGCGCGCAATCATATTTGTGCCACCTAGAGGTGATGTATGGGGGGTACGCAGGGCTACATGGCCCCCCAGATTTCTGCCTCGCTAGGGGAATGCACCTCACACTTTGAAAACCGTCACCTCCTGCCAGGAGCCGATGGATCTGAAGCTGGTGGGAGCTGCCCCGCCCGTTCAGTCCTGTGGGTCTCCATACCGAGGGAGCCAGGGCACTGGTTGGCTGGTTGACTCCCTCTGCATAGCCAGGGGCTCCCCAGGCAGGGTGGGTGGCACAGCTTGGAGCTGTCCCCTGATATGCTCTTGCCTCTGCCCTGAAGGAGCCCGGTGCCAGCCGGTGACACCCCCTAGAGCCAGCCCTGCCCAGGGAGCCCAGCTGCCATGAGATGCTCCCTACAGTACTCACCCCCCTTGGGCCACCTGCCTCTCAGCAGCCCAACCACAGCCCCCTCGCTGCCCAGGGACCTGCCACTGCCGCCCGGTCACTCTCCCCACGCTTCCTCTTGCCCTGCCCTCCGGGAGCTGTGGACCCTGGCGTCTAGACTCCCAGCGGCTCACTAGGTAATCGGGGAGGTTTCCAGATGGAAACTTGCCTGTGTTTTCATGGAAGATGAAACGGGTCTGACAAACCATTTTGCCCCCTCAAACTGCCATTTTCTGATGAAACTACATATAGTTGGAACATTCCTGACCAGTTCTACTAACAAACCTCTTCCGCACCCCAACTCTGCTGTTCCCCTGACCTTGATAACGCTTATCTTCTGTACTAATCACCCTCGTGCTTTTAGTACTTACGAGAGCAATGGGACCTGCAGGGTGCTGAACACTCGGGAGTCTTTTCATTTAGATGCTTCCATTTTGAAAGAGATTTAGGCACCAAAAGCTGCTGATAAGTATCTACTGGGATTGTCAAAAGCACCTAGGTGCCTAACTCCATTGAATTATCAGTATCTTTTGGTGGCAAATTATCTTTAAAAATCTGTCTAAAGTTAGTCACCTAAATCCAAATTTAGCCCCCTAAATCAGTGGTTCTCAAACTAGGGGCTGCCGCTTGTTCAGGGAAAGCCCCTGGCGGGCCGGGCTGGTTTGTTTACCTGCCACATCCACAGGTTCGGCCGATCGCGGCTCCCACTGGCTGCGGTTCGCCGCTCCAGGCCAATGGGGGCTGCTGGAAGCGGCGCGGGCCGAGGGATGTGCTGGCCGCCCTTCCTCCAGCCCTCGTTGGCCTGGAGCGGTGAACCACGGCCAATGGGAGCCGTGATCGGCCGGACCTGCAGACGCGGCAGGTAAACAAACCGGCCCGGCCCGCCAGGGGCTTTCCCTGAACAAGCGGCGGCCCTAGCTTGAGAATCACTGCCCTAAATGAAATTGTCCTGATTTCCAAAGGTGCTGATCAGACACAGATCCTGTCAACTTCACAGGGAGGTGTGGCTGCGCAGCACTTCTGAAAATCAGGCCACTCTTGTGTCGGTGCCTAAATATAACATCTGTCACCAACGTTTGAAAATACGGGCCTGCGAGTTAAACACCGAAGGGGAAATGCTCCAGTCCTGTCACCTTTCCAGACCAGAATCTGCCACTGCAATCAGTGGGAATTCTGCGCACGCACTGCTTCTGAGATCAGCTCTTCGAGGAGGTAACCAACATATGTCTGTGACTCAGAACAAAGCGGGTTATCATCTTAAAGCAAGACAAGAACAAAAGATATTCCAGAACTGAGAAGAACCAAAGAGCAAAAACCAGCACCTCTTTTCTAAAGCAGTTCCAGCCTCACCCGTGATATGTTGGAAGGAACCTCAAGAAAAACTATGATCAAAACATTCTGGGTCACGAGGTCAAATCCAGTACAGGTCATCAGTGACTGTACCTTGTTACCCTCTAATGGCTGTTTGGTATGACAAATGAGTTGGTGGCTATCCGTGGTTAAGTGCCCACATCTCAAATAGTAACTAATTGAGTTCCTTTTTGATGGTCTTGGCAAGGAGGCCACAGAATTAATGAGCCATGGAGACTCAACTACCCTCTTTTGCCATTTGATATGGTCCCCTCCGGGTCAGGGAGGGGGCATATCAACAGGCAACCCAAGGGGAAGCTAACCCGAACTATACGTGACCTGTGGGAAAACAGAGGAGTCCAGGCTCTTGGGCTATTAATCTGGCACCTTTAATTGGTCTACAAGGTCTAAATATGTAAAAAATAAATAGTAATAAACTGAGCAGCACATCCAGTTCTGTCCCAGTGTGGCCAAAAAGACTAATGTGATCCTTGGATGTGCAAACGGGAATACAGAGTGGGAGTAGAGGGGTTATATTACCTCTGCATTTGGCTTTGGTGGGATAGCTGTTGGAACACTGCGTCCAGTTCTGTCGTCCACAATTCAAGACGGATGTTGGAAAGTTGGAGAAGGTTCAGAGAAGACCCTCAGGACCGATTAAAGGATTGTAAAACCTGCCGTACAGTGACAGACTCAAGGAGCTGAATCTATTTACCTTAACAAAGAGAAGGTTAAGGGGTGACTTGATCACAGTCTAAAAGTACCTACAAAGGGAAGAGAAAGTTGATAACAGCAGGCTGATTAACATAGCAGACAAAAATCTAACAAGAGCCAATGGCAGGAAATTGAAGCTGGACAAATACAGACCAGAAATAAGATGCAAGGTAATTAACCACAGGAACAATTTATCAAGGGTCCTTTACCAAAAGATTCTTCATCAATGAAAATTTGAAAATCAAGATTGGATGTTTTTTTCTAAAAGCTATGCTCTAGTTCAAACAGGAATGAATTCAGAAAAGTCCAATGATCTGTGTCATACTGGAGCTCAGATTAGATGATCATAACTGGCCTGATGAATAAAAGAGCGAGAAACTCTCCCAGATAAATTGCACGGGCCAAATTCTCTGCTGGTGCAAGTGGGCAAAGCTGCATTGAAGTCAGTGGAGCTGCACCAGCAGAGTTTGTGCCTGTGGGTTTTTTTCTCTCGGTTGTGGCTGTAGACACGTGGATATTTTTAGCTCTCAGCTGATGAAACCCCTGCTGACAATCTGCACTGCCACCTTGCGTGAATCCAGCTTTCTCCAAACCCTTCCGACTCATTGACACCGAACGTTTCTTCCCATGTTTCCATCTCTGTGCACAGACCCATGAGTGACAGATTCTTATTATTACTGGCAAGCTGTTAGCGTTATCACCCTTCTGATATATGCAGGTGGCCTGTATGTCCCCATGCTGTGCGAACTGAGGGTCTGTTCTTGCAAGCTGTCACACTGCGCCTGTACAGCACCCCCCTGAAATCGTGCAAGGAGCTTGCTTGGAAGGCGCTTGCAGGAAGTGGGTCTCCATTCTTACACCTTTCCTCCTAGGGCAGCCTCTCCAGCCCTGTCGTTACTACTGACTCTGCTCTTTGAACTCCCCCTTGTCTGGCAACATCTTTCTCGCATTCAACAGTCCAGGTGCAGATGCACCTTTCCAAGTCCAATCTCACCCGAGTGATCTACTGTATAGAAGGACTATCACCCCTATTGTTGCATGTGCAGTGTGTGTGTGTATATATTTATAAATCCATGCACAGGGATAATGGTACACGGAAAGGAGGGGAGATTAGGACATTGGGATGTTTATGGTCGAAGGCACTACACCTAGAAGTGTTGCCGCGATTGAGCATTTAGGCTGTTAGATCTTCACGGTGGGGACCTTGAGCTGGCATCAATCAGTATAGTTCCACTGCTGACTTACACTCACTGAGGCTTTGGCTGTAATGTATTCATAGTTACTTGGAGTTTAAGGCCAGAAAGAACCATTAGATCGTCTAGTCTGACCACCTGTGTATCACAGATCATCACATTTCACCCAGGTAGGGTGACCAGATGTCCCGATGTTATAGGGACTGTCCCGATTTTGGGGTCTTTTTCTTATATAGGGTCCTATTACCCCCCCACCCCCGTCCCGATTTTTCACCCTTGCTGTCTGGTCACCCTACACCCAGTTACCCCTGTATTGAGTCCAGTAACGTGGGTTACAATCAAACATTTCAGTCCTCAGGAGAGGGAGGGAGTTGATTAGGTGAGATAAGCTCAGATGAGCCCAGCAGCTGATCCGTACTCCATGTTACAGAGGAAAGTGGAAAACAGAGTCCCTCCCTATATCTATATATCTATCACACACACACAGAGAGACACACACACACACAAACAGATACATACACACATGTTTAATTGCATAGTCCAAGTCTGTGTAAAATATGCCTGTCTTGTGTTTTGCTTTTCCCCTCAGGAAATTGAAAACTAGGCTGGATAAAGTATAAAATAGCAAACAATTCTGCACTGGCAGAGGAAGAAACTCCACTGGACCCAGTAGCCCTTTCTCTTCCCTGGCATCTAGGTTTCTATCATCCTGTATCCGTGGGCAATTTTTTTTTATTGCAGACACTTTTCAGGTTGTCAGTTTCATCCCATTTTCAGCTCCCCTCCCCCTCTTTGTCTCTTCACTGTTATTCTCTCTCTGAGAAAAACTGTGCAAAAACCAAAACAAAACACCCGACCCAGATATTTCTCTCTTTGCTCCTTTGCTGTCACTGACATGAAAATCACACCCTGGGTGGCTTTGCAGGGGCGCTGGGAAAGGCGGATGAATTGCTAGGGTGAAACACCAGGCAATTACATTTGGATGTCATTATGAAATCCCGTCCTCGCCGTGGGAAACATGAAGCAGTCCTTGCTTCTCTGATGTCTCACAGGTCTGGCTTCATTTGTTAGCGGAGTGCCTGGGTTACTCAACTGAGGCCTTGTCTATACTCAGTGTTGCACCTATTTAACTAAACGTTAAATAAACATTTTTATTCTATACCACGCATCGCTACAGTATCTGAGTAAGCAATATGACTAACGTCTGTCAGGTGGGGTTCATTCTCCCCTTAATCTCATTCATTTTGTGTGCAGTGGAGTGTTTAGTTTTGGTAGGGTTTTGTGTTTCCTTTAAGTATGCATATGATGGGGTACACAGACCTAACACTGACCAAGAAGTCCCACCCTATTATACCTGTGCAAGATCAAGCCGGGGGCGGGAGGGAGATAAAAGAGGAAAAGACCAGCTCACTGGTGGCTGATTGGGAAAGGAAATACTCCTCTTCAGCCAGCCAGTGAAGGAAGACCTGGCTGGGGCTAGAACCCTAACTAGAGGCTGCCTTGAAGCAAGGATCAGGCAGGGTGAGAGCCAAACTAAAGACCCTTAACTGTCAGAGCTGACAGGAGGCAGACAGGCCTGGCACAGGACCTTTCTGTTTATCAACTAATTTGGATCCCCTTTGTTCGGAGACCTGCAGAAGAGTCAGCTGGAGAACAGACCGTGAGAAAGGCCTAGCTGCAGGCCATGGATACAGCAGAGGTCCTGAACAAGCACACCTCATCTGCTTCATGCAGGTTCCCTGGGCTGGAACCTAGAGCAGAGGGCAGGCCTGGGCTTTCCTACTGGCCCACCCAAGGCAGGAACAGGAAGACCCCAGAGCCAAGACTTGGTAGTCCCCAAAAGCCAGGAGTTGGGCCTAAACCCTTGCGTGTCACCACCAAGACCGGTGGTCTGTTGGACTCCGCTTTCCCTGGACGGGGAAGCACTAAAAGTAACCAGGGAGGGGAGCCAGCTCATAGGAAGAGGTAGCCCACGAGGGCTTGTGTGGCTGTCAGCAGGGGACATCAAAGGAGAGAAAAGCCACTAAGCCCCACACAGCCATGAGGGTGCAGGCCTGCAGTGAGTAGACACTTCCCCAGTGCACGTTGCTCTGTGTTTGTCAGAGAAGGCAGGTCACAGACCTGCCCCCTTGCACTTGGAGCGGAAGGCGGGGACGTTTGGGATGGCCTTAGTTCCTGGGGGAGTTTGTTTTCTCGGACTGGCTCCAAGAAAGCTCTGTCTGCTGCACAGACGAATTTTACCCATTTTGGTAGAATGTTTCCGTGTGCCAGAGCAGTGCTGTTCTCAATCACGGTCTTCATCCCAGAGCGCCAGGGTCTTTAAGATACCCTGGGCCCAGCCCATGAAGCACACTGAAGATAAGGACTGAGACTTTTTTAAATTCTAAACCAGTGCAATTAAACCAGTGAAAAACGCAGTGTGGATGCTCTTAAACCCGTTGGAACCTGGTACACATTAATTTAGCTTAATCCAGTAAGGAATCAATTTAAGGGATATAAACCTGGCTTGAATCTAGTTAAGGTGATCCACACTTTATTTTCAAATCTAAGAGTGTCTCCACTATGTATTGAACTGGTTAAACTTCATTTGTTTTTTGAACCAATTTAAAATTAAACTGGTGCAATTTAGAATATTGGCCAGGGTCATCAGCTGGCAGACTAGGCAGATGAGAAATCTGGATTCCCATCTGGTCCCTAACCAGGAATTCCACATAGCTTGTCGTTTCGCTGCAGCTGTCTCTGTGGGTCACCTGATTGGGCATTTTGTACATGATGCTGCCACTGAGGACAAAACAAGATGCCCGGGACAAAGCTGCATCTGGGAAGTGGCTTGTGCTTAGAGCTGTGGGAACCCTTTCATTGCCTCAACTCACCTGCTTCCAGGTTGCATTGCAAATGCAGAAAGTCAGCCCAGGATCATCCACAGATACACCAGCCTGTGAATCTAGGCCCTGTTTCAAGCATTGGCTGATAGAAAACTTCCCACATTGGCAACTCCATTTACGTTTTTCTGTGAGTTTTTCAAACTGGGAATTCTAAAGGAAATTCCTGGCTAGAGCTGAGTGGAAAAGGGTTTTCCCATCCCATGTTCTTGTTGAGATTTTGAACATTTTCCCTTTCCACATCCTGATGATACTGAGATCTTTTGAAGTTTTTCTAAGAAAAATCAGAGAGAATAGCTTGGTGATTAGGGATCTCAGCAGAGTCAAACCAGAGACCTGATCATGGGTTTCCCCATGTCCCAGACAACCCACCTAACCACTGGGATAGTTCAGATAGTGGTGCCTTCTCTGCTTTTGCACATAAATTTCATCTTTTTTGGGTCAAATCTGGTATGTTCCCATGAATTTTCAGTTTAAATGAATCAGCATTTTCCAACATTTTGTCAAATTCCTGACCAGCTCTATTCATGGCACTATGTGGATTGTGACCCAAGGAAATGTGTGCACAAAATGTAATGGAGGTACCCCAGCCTTAAAAGTGGGGTGTAGGTAGAGCTTTGAATTCCCATCAATTAAGGCTTGTTTGAACGTCTGTAGGGTAAAATACAAACAAATAGTACAGTCACAGTGTGTCTCTCAGAACACACATTTAATGCATTGAGATAGAATCACAACTAAACAATCAAGGTGAAATGCTCACCTTTACTCCTACACATTAAAAAATCCATGGCTTCGTGGTTGCTGCTATGATGGCTGCTTGGGGCCTGATCCAAAACTCATTGAAGTCAAGAGGAGTCTTTCCACTAACATCCGTGGCCTTCAGACTACACTCGGAGAGGTTCCTGGTAAGGACAGAGCTCAATTCCTACTGCAAAAGCCATTTGAACTAAACTAATCTCCGTTAGCTCTTAGTAATACAAGGTCCATGAAACACACATGAGCAGTTCTGATCCTATCCAGCAGAGGGCAGCAGAACGCACGCCCACATTAGCTGGTTTCCTTACAGTACGTGCTATGCAGGTGAAACGTTTTATCAGACAATTCAAAGCAACCCTGCTCAGACCCACTGATGATATTAAGGACACGTCTTAAATCTGTCCCGTAAAGTCAATCACCTCCCTAGGCGCCCATAAAATGAATAAACATTATTGATGCGTATTGCTGAAGCACCCAGGAGCGCCAGTCATGGAGTAGGATCCCATTGTACCAGGTGCTGTCCAAACACAGAACAAAAGGCTCTGCCCCAAAGACCTTGCAGTGTAAGAAAACAGAGAGGGAAAACCTTATCGTGTGGTTCTATTCTGACAAGCAGATCCACCGAGGGGCTCTATATTTCTTGACTCTCAGTCAATCCAGATGAAAAGAAGGGAGAGAAGGATGGAGTTTAAGAAGGGAGGACAACTACGAAGGGAGAGCTAGCACTGGGAAAGATACTGGAATTCCCACAGGCACAGAGTATGTAAAAAAAGGTCGGAATTAAATGATCTGACTGGCTGAAAACAATCCTAAGCCCTGGCTATACTGAAGCACAAGTCACTGCCATATCATTTTATGCAGATTTTAAAATCTCTTAAGTTTAGAAACCCACTAGGTATAGGTATTGCAGCCAGCTGTTGATAACATGCCATGATCCAGATGCTTTGCTGGTGCAAATCAGCATAGCTCCATTTAAATTAATGGGGCCTGTGGTGGGTTGCACTCACTACTTTGAGCATCCCCCGTGTCCGCTGTGCCTACCACAAGCTATAAGTTGGCCTCTGCGGGTCTTCTGTGGCTCAGCCCTCCGGCTGGGTCTCACAGTCCAAACTCCTGCCAGGGAACAACAAACTCAAACAGTAGGAGATCCTTGCCCTTTGGGATCAGTTATAACTAAAACAGTTGCTTACCTATCAGGGCTTAATTCCCTTTCCAAAATTAACTCAGCATGGTGCCTCCTGCCATGGCCTGGGTCCACTGGCTGTGTCCTAGGGAGCATTCCTCCTCAATCCACTGGCTCCTGCCAGGAACTGTCTTGCTAGCAGCAGGCCGCTTCTTTTTATTTCAGTCTGCTGAGACTTGATTGGCTGGTGCTGGTTCCCAGACCTTCTAGCTGCTGGAGGACCCGATGTCAATGGTTTTCAAAATGGCTGCTCCTGGAATGTCTCTCTAGGCAAGCCTGGAGATCTAATACTCACTGCTCTTTTCCTCTTAGAGAACCATTTCTTGGGGCAGGGTACATCCTGTCACAGGGCCAGATCCTCAGCTGGTGTAAATCAGCATATTTCTATTGACTACATCAGCTAAATGTACAGCCCAATGTGAGTCCGAATCTCCACTGCCTCACACCTTGTGACATCATTTACATTTGTGCAAAGTGGGTGTAAAATTCTATCAAATCGGAGCTCAATCCACATTCACTTATACCTGTGTAAATCTGGACAGAGAGTCGGTGTACACTATAAACTTACATCAGTATAACTATGTCGCTCAGGGGTGTGAAAAATCCACACCCTGGAGCGATGCAGTTATACTTACCTAGCTCCCAGTGTAGACAGCGCTGTGTTGACGGGAGGGCTTCTTCCGTTGACATAGCTATCGCCTCTACAGGTGGACTAACTACACGGGATGGTAGCATCTTCACTGACACGCTACAGCAGCGCAGCGGCAACATTTTAAATGTAGACCAGCCCTAACTCCATTGACCTCACTGGAGAATAGGCCATTTCTCTCACAGGCCAGATCCTCAGCAGGTGTCAAGCATCCTAAACTGCCTTGGAGTCATGCCACTGTAAGCCAGCGAAATGAAGCAGAACCAGGAGGTGTGGTAAGAACATAATAATGGCCACACTGGGTCAGACCAAAGGTCCATCCAGCCCAGTATCCTGTCTACCGACAGTGGCCAATGCCAGGTGCCCCAGAGGTAGTGAACGTAACAGGTAATGATCAAGTGATCTCTCTCCTGCCATCAATCTCCACCCTCTGACAAACAGAGGCTAAAGACACCATTCCTTAACCATCTTGGCTAATAGTCATTAATGGACTTAACCTCCATGAATTTATCTAGTTCTCTTTTAAGCCCTGTTATAGTCCTAGCCTTCACAACCTCCTCAGGCAAGGAGTTCCACAGGTTGACTATGCGTTGTGTGAAGAAGAAATTCCTTTTATTTGTTTTAAACCTGCTGCCCATTAATTTCATTTGGTGGCCCCTAGTTCTTATATTATGGGAACAAGTCAATAACTTTTCCTTATTCACTTTCTCCACATCACTCATGATTTTATATACCTCTATCATATCCCACCTTAGTCTCCTCTTTTCCAAGCTGAAAAGTCCTAGCCTCTTTAATCTCTCCTCATATGGGACCCATTCCATTCCATAGTTGCCCTTCTCTGAACCTTTTCAATTGCCACCATATCTTTTTTGAGATGAGGAGACCACATCTGTATGTAGTATTCAAGATGTGAGCATATCATGGATTTATATAAGGGCAATAAGATATTCTCTGTCTTATTCCTTGTCCCTTTTTTAATGATTCCTAACATCCTGTTTGCTTTTTTGACTGCCACTGCACACTGCGTGGACGTCTTCAGAGAACTATCCACGATGACTCCAAGATTTCTTTCCTAGCTAAAATAGCCCCCATCATATTGTATGTATAGTTGGGGTTATTTTTTCCAATGTGCATTACTTTACATTTATCCACATTAAATTTCATTTGCCATTTTGTTGCCCAATCATTTAGTTTTGTGAGATCTTTTTGAAGTACTTCACAGTCTGCTTTGGTCTTAACTATCTTGAGCGGTTTAGTATCATCTGCAAACTTTGCCACCTCACAGTTTACCTCTTTCTCCAGACCATTTATGAATAAGTTGAATAGGATTGGTCCTAGGACTGCCCTTGTAGAACACCACTAGTTACCCCTCTCCATTCTGAAAATTTACCATTTATTCCTACCCTTTGTTCCCAGTCTTTTAACCAGTTCTCAATCCATGAAAGGACCTTCCCTTTTATCCCATGGCAGCTTAATTTACATAAGAGCCTTTGGTGAGGGACCTTGTCAAAGGCTTTCTGGAAATCTAAGTACACTATGTCCACTGGATCCCCCTTGACCACATGTTTGTTGACCCCTTCAAAGAACTCGAATAGATTAGTAAGACATGATTTCCCTTTACAGAAACCATGTTGACTTTTGCCCAACAATTTATGTTCTTCTCTGTGTCTGACTATTTTATTCTTTACTATTGTTTCAACTAATTTGCCTGGTACTGACGTTAGACTTACTGGTCTGTAATTGCTGGCGTTTTTAAATATTGGCGTTACATTAGCTATCTTCCAGTCATTGGGTACAGAAGCTGATTTAAAGGACAGGTTATAAACCATAGTTAATAGTTCCGCAATTTCACATTTGAGTTCTTTCAGAACTCTTGGGTGAATGCCATCTGGTCCCAATGACTTGTTACTGTTTAATTGATAAACTTATTCCCAAACCTCCTCTAATGACACTTCAATCTGTGACAATTCCTCAGATTTGTCACCTACAAGGATGGCTCAGGTTTGGGAATCTCCCTAACATCCTCAGCCGTGAAGACTGAAGCAAAGAATTCATTTAGTTTCTCCGCAATGATTTTATCGTCTTTAAGCGCTCCTTTCGTATCTCGATCATCCAGGGGCCCCACTGGTTGTTTAGCAGGCTTCCTGCTTCTGATATAAGTGGTACAGTATTATTCATACAGATAGTGGTAACACAAATCAATAATAATGCTTGAGGACGTCCAACATTAAAGATCTTTGAGAGAAAGGTATTGAAGGCAGCAAAAAACAATATCCTGGAATGCAGCCTAATGCACAGAATTTATGCCCTTAATTTACCTTATTTTGCTCGAACAACAGGAGTTGTCAAAAGAAAACATCTCCTAGATTCGCAGCAAAAATACATCCTGCTGTGACATTTGAAGGTTAGTGACGTGAATCGGCCCAGGTTCCCCTTAATATAAATCACTTCTTTTGAAAAGAAAAAAATACTAAATTTCAAAACAGGGAAGAATCTGGAACATGTCTGGGGGTGGTATCTTTCATGTGCTAATAATCAAAAGGCATAAATATGCTTTTCTTTCTCACTCCCCAAACCCTCTTTGCCTACTTGCAACTGAATGTATAATCCATTTGCATTCAGGATGCATCGTAACAACCTTGCACTCCAGATTGCAGCCCACAGACAGACCTGGAGGGTCAAGGCAATTACACAAATGCAGTTCTGAGGCTTTTAACATTTCTCTTGCCCTGCAGTGAGAATTCTATTGAATCACATTCCGCTCCTGTGAAAAAAAGCACACTTTTTTCCTGAGTCTCAGAGGGCATTTCAAGGGAACAGGAGCATCTTCTGTATTATATACCTGGACAGACAGACAGCGGGAGCATGGTGGGGAGGGGAAATTGTCATGATTTTCTTCTCTTTTTTTGTCAAAATTTGAAAACTTCTGTCAACCCCCTCGCCCCAAATCATCCAGTCCCTGTAAATATGAGATGTTAATGCAATGTTGAGGTTGACAGCTGATGCATACAAACGTCAGGGCATTAAAAAGTTAAAAGCACCTGATCTTCATTAACATAAGCCCCCCTTTATAAAATACCACTCTGGCAGGTAAAGGGGCCTTAAAATATGTTTAAATTATGTTTCTATCTACCCTATGGCCCTTTGGGGCATCACTGCACATAAGAAAGCCCTCGCTGGGACAATTTAGTTGGGGGTTGGACTAGATCAGGGGTTCTCAAACTGGAGGTCGGGACCCCCCAGGGGGTCGTGAGGTTATTATATGGGGGGTCGCGAGCTGTCAGCTTCCACCCGCTTTGCCTCCAGCATTTATAATGGTGTTAAATATATAAAAATATATTTTTAATTTATAAAGGGGGGGGTCGCACTCAGAGGCTTGCCATGTGACTTGGACTAGATGACCTTCTGAGGTCTCTTCCAACCCTGATCTTCTATGATTCCACGAATCGGATCCAACATTCCCACGGGCAATGTATTAGGTCACAAACATCACATATCAATGCACGGGAAAGAGGACCACATTCGCCTGAGGATATAATGGGGAAATGAGGAGGAAATGCCCCCAGAAATGGTCCCTCTGGCCCTCTTAATAACCACACAGAGGTTATAATAGTGTAGCCAGTTCAGTGCAAAGTCATGTAGTGGTGGCGGCCTGACAAATAAGCCTGTGCATAGAGAAGGTAGAGTATTAAACAACTTGATTTGTATATTTTCTCATGAATCCTGTCTCCCATGTGATGCGATTTATTTATAGAAAACTGTTTGCATATCCCAACATTTTCACAAGTTTCAGTGTGACATACACCATCATGGCTGATATACCGGGGACTGAATCAAGATCCACCAGAGCTAAAGTATCAATTTTTTGTAGCTGAGAGCTGTAACAACTCCTATCCTCTGTTGACCAGCACAGCAACACACACACACATGCATAGGCATGCATCTTTGCTCTTTCTTTTAAGATTCATGCTGGAATGTGCATTAGTTGACCTCCATTATTTTCCTTTTGAAAAAAGTTTCAATTTTCTAGTCAGAGACCAGAAACAAAACCACTTTTCTTAGGTGACCAGTCACCAAACATTGTCATGAACAGTCCTTGAACAACCTATCAGCTGAAAAAATATCTATCCAAAAAAGGCTGAGGTGGGACACGATTGGTTACTTTTCTTTGTATAACAGTAGCACCGAGAGGTCCCAGCTGCTGTTTGGGCCCTAGAAAATGTGCACACACAATAAGGGCTATGTTCTGCCCCCAAAGAGTGTGTGTATATATAGATACTCACCAGCTGGACAAAGGATGGAAGGGGAATCAGAAGCCAAGTGGTCAGTGACATAGAATCATAGAAGATTAGGGTTGGAAGAGACCTCAGGAGGTCATCTAGTCCAACCACCTGCTCAAAGCAGGACCAACACCCATCCAGCTTCAGACCCCATGGCTCCTGACTCCTTAACCAGTGCCCTATCCACTAGATCACACTGCCTCACTGAATGATACCCTGGATTTGTACTCCAATGATTAAACAGACCCAGGTATTTCAGTAGGCTGTAGATCACAACTATAGGACTTAAGTGGTGCATAGATATTGTGCTGACCCTCTGCATTATGGGTGCATTTCACCCATAAGTTCCATGCCCTGAATTGTGTTGTGTAACAATCAAGGCTCATTATTGGCAAGTTACATCCTTTAATTAGTAATATAAATATTTGCTGGGGCTTTTTTTAGCCTTAATGCTTTAGGATCACAATAAGGTAGCACAGTATGACAATTGTATTGCATTCATTTCTGCTGAGTTGCTCGCATGCCACTCAAGTCTAAGGCTGCCAGCCTCACCCATTAATCCAGCACTGGTTATGCTCTGTTATATATTACTGCTTAAATGAGAACAACTACAGAGGGAGGGTTTGTTGTTTTGTTTCCAGTCAAGGGTGAGATATTTTGTTTCTAGGAAATGAATAGAGAGAAGCTCTAGAATTTATATATGATCATTTGTGGCTCTTAGTCATTATGGAAAAATCTACAAGGCAGATCCTCACTTGGCATAAAGACCTCAATGGAGGTAGCCCCCTTATGACCATGGGGGATCTGCCCCTATAGGTTTAGATGACTGACTTGGGTGGAGGGTTCCTGCGATTGGCAATAATGTAACATGGGGCCAGATCCTTAGCTGGTGTAAAGTTCCATATCTCCATTGAAGTCAGTGGAGGATCTGGCCCATGGAATCGTTTGTCTCAAGGCCAGGAGTTCCAGCCCTGACTGGGGGGGGGGGGGATGATGATCAGCACATGGGCCTGATCCTGCATACCATTACCTGCCAGAGAAGGTTTGCAGGATTGGGCCCCGTCGCTGCGCTCCAGTGATGGCTTACTGGCAAGTGTGTAATGAGTTGGTGGCTTCATTCCAGGTGTTCGTGGGCAGGTGTCCACACCTCACAATCCACCATGGGCAGCAGTGGTGCTACTCTAAGTCAAGCCAGGACATCTGCAGGCAGGGCCGGCTCCAGGCACCAGCTTCTCAAGCAGGTGCTTGGGGCGGCCGGTCGGGAGAGGGGCGGCACGTCCAGGTATTCGGTGGCAATTCGGCAGATGGTCCCTCACTCCGCCTCGGAGCGAAGGACCTCCCGCCGAATTGCCGACGCAGATCGCGATTGCGGCTTTCTTTTTTTTTTTTTTGGCTGCTTGGGGGGGCCAAAACCCTGGAGCCGGTCCTGTCTGCAGGGCATGCCAGACCTAGCCTCAGTCTGAATTCAGCCTCATCCACCCAGGGCTCCATGCCCTGTTTGATACATTGTGCTCATCAACAGTCACAAAGCACCATCGCTCTCCTCATTCAGAGTGCCCCAAGAACCCAAGCTCTTCGGGTCGGCATTAGATTTAGGCTAAGGTTTGGCACTGAGGTAGAACCAGGCCTGGAGTTTCAATTCAGCAGCGCCCAAGGGATTTTATGGCCAAACAGGGCCTAGGGCCACCACTGAAAAACATCTCAAGTGGAGGAAATCTTGGGCGATCACCTTTCGCAGCTCAACGTCAGACCTCGTCTCCATTGGGCCTGTAGAATAGGCCCCTTCTGCTTGTGGACCCAACCCAAAATCTTGTGGGCAGGTTTACATTCAGGGATCCAGACCGAACCTCCTCATTCCTGCCTCCTGGACCTTCACAAGGGTTCGGATTCAAAGGTGCTGGCTTGCCTTTGGCCCCTCCTCCCCACAAGTCTTTTGAGTGCTAACAACTTCGTGTCAGCTTCTTGTCTTGACCATCCGGGCTTCTGGATTGTGACTTTAGCTCAGCAGGGGTTCCACGGGACCTTGTCTTGCTGTATATTTATTTCATAGGCCAGCTGGATCCTTTAAGGGTAGATGGGCCCCAATCCACCTGGGCTAAACTTAACTCATCTCCACAAGTGCGGAGAATGCGTAATAATGAGTGATTCATGTGACAGATGGGTCGTGTGGCTAACTCACATCTGTGGCTGTAGATAAGAGGGGCCTGGGGAAGCACAGGCCAGGGGGTAACCAGCAAAGAGTTGCAGGATGTAGGGAAAAGGGTCTTGTTCTGAGAAACTATAGGACAACTCCTGGTAAGGTGTCCTGGGAGTTGCTGCTTGATAGGGAGCAGAAGTGGTTATGAGCCAGTTAGGAAGGCTGAGAGGAAGTGTTCTCTTTACTGAAATGTTCATCTTTATAAACTCAACCCCCCCCCCCCCCCCCACGAAGAGAGGTGTCACAGGACATAAGCCTTTGTGAGTCACTGACCGAGGAGGCCTGAGGAGAAGGGGACACTGAGGCAGGGCTGCGCCAGGCCATGAGGGGGTGCACTGGAGGTGGCAACCTGGGTACGGTATATTTGACAGGACTGTGGTACACAACTGAAATGAAGGTAAAGATGACTCTGGGACTCATGGTGCTTGTTTCTCGTGCTTGGGAGGGTTTAAAATAGTTTATTACGATTGTTTGTGTTACTGTAGCATGTGGAAGTCCTAGTCGTGGACAGGGGCAGACAGAGCACAAAGAAACAACGAGCCAGGATGGGTCACATGCTAGGCCATGGTGCCAGCGTACCAGCAGCTTAACTGCTGTCACATCCTTCCTTCCATTTTCCGCTCTGCAAATATTGGACTGTGGACAGGAAGCAGTGTGCAGAGGGCTTCTCGGAATCATTAAGGGAGCAGTCACGGATTCGGTCTCAGGGAAACGTGCCTGTTCTGTTCTGAGCTGGCCACACAGTTCTGTACCCATTAGGGTTATCGTTAACCACAGATCATCCGGTCTGATTAAAGCAAACTCAGAAGCCCCAGGGAGGCCCCGGCTAAAGATGAAAGGGGAGATTTGCTGTTACAGAGGAAGGAGCCTCAGGGAGAAGCCATCATTTTCAACCTCACTCAGAAGGTGTCAAAGGTTTGATGCAATCCCATGGACATGGTCCTGGGCGGAGGATGATACCCCATGCACCTGTGAGGAGGACGCCTTCTGCTTTCATGGGCAAGGGAGGGAAAATGTACCACCTCAACAAACCTTTCCAAAGCAATGAATGCCCACACATACTCACCCTCATGGCCCTCCAAATAGATATGCTTTGCCAAGGGTGAAGGAGCCCCCCATGCATCCAGTAAGAAATTAATCATACCCCAAGATCTTCTAAGAAATGCTGATGTAATATTCTAGCTTAGGGCCCTAGACATTGCCCATAGAATTCAATGGAAGTTTCCCGTTGATTTCAATGAGCACTGGGTCAGGGTCTTAGCTATCATGTCTCCTACTTACTGGCGGTGGTGACCACAACAGGCTACTTAGTCACAGTTCTAAGCCTTCCCTTTTAGCTCAAGTAGCAAAGGATAGTTTTGTAATGAAGCTGGACCTGTTCCAAAGTTCATTAAAGGCAGAATTTTTCTATTGACTTCCGTGGGACTCGGATTGGGAACTTAGCTAAGTACAATCACATGATCACATTTTATTGACACCGATGTTCTCAAATATTGCATGCGTGGGTATTCATGGGAACCCAGATTTAAAGTCACACACCTGCGCGTTCATGTGGGAAGAATCCGCATGCTCATCCAATGAGGAGAAAAGAAACAAGAGTGTGTGATTTCTTTACCCGATCAAAGTTTAGCAGCATGACTTAAATGTCAAGTATTTGCAATCAATTTACAAAGTAAACTTTGAATAACAAATAGTCTTAAAGGAACTGCGATCCGCTTATGGCCAGTTCCCAAGCCGAAAAGGGGGCTGTAGTCTCAGTTTTTGGGTATCAAACTTGAGACGCCTTGAGGTCTGATTTTCAGTGAATGGGTGTTCAGAAGCTTAAAGGGGTCTAAGACTGGGCTCCCCAAAACTGAGGCACCTGGAATCACTAGTCACTTTTGAAAAATCTGGCCTGCAATGAATAATACACTACATTACTTGGGCCACATCCTCAGCTCATGTAAAACAGTGTAGCTCCACCATAGTTAATGGAACAACACCAATTTACACCGTTGTGGATCTAGGGTGGCCAGGTGTCTCATTTTCAATCGGAAAGTCCAGTCGAAAAGGGGACCTGATGGTGTCCGGTCAGATCTACTGACCGGACACGCAAAGTCCGGTTATTGTGTGGTGGGGTGGGGGGAAGCACTGGGTCATCATACACGCCAGACCCTACTCAGCCAGGGCCACCTCCTACCTGCAATCAGGTGGCTGCAGCTCCCAGCCCCAGCTCTGCAGGCGAGTCCCTCCCAACCCACGCAGGGAGGAGGGGAGAGGGGAAAAGCAGTGAGCAACAGAGGGAGGGGGAAAGAGGAGCTAACGGGGGGGACTTCAGGGGGAAGGGGCAGGGAAGAGGTGGGGCAGGGGTGAGGCCTAGGGTGAGGGGAAGAACAGGGACAGGTCCTCGGGGGGAAGAGGCAAGATAGGGGAGGTTCCGGCATTCCTGCTGGCGTGTCCGGTTTTTAAATATTACAAAGTTGGCAACCCTACGTGGATCGCAGTGTATATTATTCATTGTGAATTATTTGCTCAGCTCTAATGAACATTGTTATTTCTACTTAACCGGTATATTGAACCAGCTTTTCTGCTTATCTATGTCTACATGGTCCTAGCTGCCTATGTATGACCTTTCCAATCACATTGTTCTTTAGCTACAGCCCAAGTGATTTAGACAGGCAATTCATGTTACTTATCCCCGGCTGAAAGCAAGGCACCAGGGAAGTCTCTAAGCAGAATGTTGTGTTCCCACAGCCTCCCTACAAAAATATTTCTACACTGTCAGCAGTGCTAGGCCTGGGATGCTGATGCAGGAGATAAGCACACACAGCTGTGCCAATGCCGTAGAGCTGAAGCAGCTGGCTCTGTGTGTCTGTGTGTGTGTGTGTGTGTGTGTGTGTGTGTGCCAGACAAGGAGATAATGGGATATGGGAGAGAGGTGGCTTTTGTGACCAGCTAGTGCAAGGTCCAGCCCTCAGCTGTTCTCACTGGCTTTCAACATGGATCTTGTCATTCCAAGATCAGCTAAATAGTTCAGTGGCATCCTTCCTCTTAAAGGGACAGGATGCGGCTCAAAGATCCTTGGCCAGATATTCTTCTTAGTCAACCCAGCATGACCCAGTGGATTTAAAAGTGACCGTATTGATTAACGGACAGGGAAATTTGGCCCTATGTATTAAATTGTTATAATTAATGATGAATCATTTTGGAAGGGCTATTAAACCTCAGGCTTCAGGTCTTAAGACAATCTCTAACTCTTAGGTCTTAAGACAATCTCTAAATCTTGGAGACCAAATGCTGGGGGTAGATTACCCCACACCTGCTCAGAGACAGGAGACTGGAACAGATGGACCTCAGCTTTGTTCCAATCTGGCAAGTTTGTGTGTCTATATATATTTATAAACCTGTGTACGACTAGAGATCATAGAATCTACAGATTTGAAACAGCACATGGCATTTATAAATTATGTTTATTCCTTTCCACTTCCTGCCTCCCTTCCCCCCACCTCCCAAGGTTTTAAAATTAGCTAACCAACGGAGCATGATGTGACACGAGTTAGATTCAAAGGAAGTGTCTGCCCTCTCCCCCCTTGCCTCTGGGAGTCAGACTTCTTCCTTTTGTCTCAAGATTGCACCCTCAAGCCTTGTCTATGGCTGGGGATTTCCAAGAAGTCATTCCCACCAGTTCAGCGGAACAAGTGGTGGCCTTCAAGGGAACCGCTGTGCAAACAGTGCGCCTGTGGCCACACTCATTTTCTCTGGGATGTAGGGCTGATCAAGAATCTTCCACTGAAAATGTTTTTCAATAGAAAATTGTTTTGACTAAACAATTTTTTTTTTTGCAGAAAGTGTCTGCTTGCTGCAGAAAATTTCAACTTTTCATTGAAAAACAATTCCTGAAACATGAAATATTTTGGTCAAAACCCAAAACATTGCTATTTAGATATGCTGCCACCGTCCCTCATGGAAGTTGTAGTTCAGTTGTCTCATGTTCCCATTTTCTTCAATGGGCAGCTCCCGGGGTGGACTACATCTCCCATGATATACCATGGCCAGGGATTCCCATGATGCAGTTGTCTCCCCATTCCATGAGAGTAGGAGGAAGAAGAATAAGTTCTTCTTAACCTCTGAGGATAGGACAAGAAGCAATGGGCTTAAATTGCAGCAAGGGAGGTTTAGGTTGGACATTAGGAAAAACTTCCTACTATCAGGGTGGTTAAGCACTGGAATAAATTGCCTAGGGAGGCTGTGGAATCTCTATCATTGGAGATTTTTAAGAGCAGGTTTGACAAACACTTGTCAGGGATGGTCTAGATAATACTTAGTCCTGCCATGAGTGCAGGGGACTGGACTAGATGACCTCTCGAGGTTCCTTCCAGTCCTATGATTCTATGATTTCTGATTCAAAATAATTCATGTTTTTGGCCAAAATATGTCAGCATTTGCATTTTTGCCAAAAGAACCAAAATTTTTCATTTACATTTTTCTCAGAAATGTTTTTTTTTTCATGTTTGTGAAAATGTTCTGCAAAAATACAGATTGCCTCCCCACCAACCAGTTCTACTGGTGTAACCCACACACCTCCTGGGTGTGGTGTTCTGGGAGAGAGGGAGAGAGAGAGTTAGGGTACGACTTCACTACCCGCCGTATCGGCGGGTAGCAATCGATTTATCCGGGATCAATATATCGCGTCTCGTTAAGACGCGATATATCGATCCCCGAACGCGCTCACCGTCGACTCCGGAACTCCACCAGAGCGAGCAGCGGTAGCGCAATCGACGGGGGAGCCGCGGCCATCGATCCCGAGCCGTGTGGACCCCAGGTAATTCGATCCAAGATACTTCGACTTCAGCTACGCTATTCGCGTAGCTGAAGTTGCATATCTTGGATCGATCCCCCCCCAGGGTAGACCAGCCCTTAAATGAGTTTGGTTTACAGCCTTAGCAAACAGGAAGCTGGCTTTTAGCTCATGTGGTAGAGGCTCATGCAGTAAGCTCCAGAGATCCCCAGTTCGATCCCGCCCGCGGGCGACCAAGGTCTGTTGGCGTTACACGGGCACTCCTTGTTTATACTAGGGGTCCTGCTGGTGCTACCAGCAGTTCCAGTGAAAGAATCCCTAGCACATATGCTGCCTTAACAGCACAAGCCCTGAAATGATTAATCACCTTCCCCTCCTTGCCACTTGAATTCAAGTGGCTCTCATGCAACATGCCAAGCCATTGTCGCTGGGTCAGCAAAACCTGAAACCTCTTCTCCTAGTGCCACACAGAGTTCCCAGCCTCAGGAAAAATAATAAAGCAGGGTGACAGAATTAGAAATTACAGAAGAAAAAAAAATCACAGAGGAAAAGCCCACCCCAAAACAGGCTGGGCTGGGAGAACAGCTCCCCCAGCGCCTCTGCAGCCTGTTTATCCAGGAAAAGAGCACAAGAATCGGAGGAAACCAGAGGACAGTTTTAAAAATACCAAACCTCCAGCATTTTCACTTAATTACAGAGTAGGAGCTGAGGGAATGGGGGGAATAGAACGCAACATGGCCTATTTTTTTGTGTGCTGTTGGCTGCATGTTTGTTGTTGCTTTTCATTTTAATGTTTCTGGGTCATGTTCTATTTTGGAAACTTCACGCTCCCCACCCCCCTTCCCACCCAGCAACCAGATCCTTCTTGTTTGGGATTTTGTTCAAGTTTTGTGGACAGACTTCATTGTCTGAGCACAGCACAGTCGCGGAGACCACAGCAGATCCAGCTGCCAGGCTTGGGGTGTGTGTGATTTGAGGGAGGAGCTTAACCATCTAAGAGTGAGGTCCACAGGAAACGGCTGGAGCAGAGAGTTTTCCAGCCACTGGGGAGGAGCTGTCAGTCCCTCTCCCTCCATTTCTCCTCCTCTGCGTGTGTCTCTCTCCGGTTAGGTCTTTTTTACCCACAGTCTTGGGGAAAGTTCATCCCTGCTCAGGGGCCCGCCGGACCCAGCTATGCCAGTAAAAGATGGCCACCTCTGGCATTAAGGCTACTCTTCCCAGATAGTTTACCCTGTGCAGTGAGGGCAGACACAGATCTACCCTGCCCCAGGAACCCCCAGTGCACAGAACATTCTGGGGCTTGATCTAATTTTGCCCGGGGGACATAGAAACCCTGCAGCAGCCGGGAGAGAATTCCGCTGGTGCGGGCAGAAAGGGTTCCATTTTCTGCCTCAGTTTCTCTCATTTTTTCTCTCTCTTTCTTGCTCTGTCTCTTTCCCTCTGTCTCTCCTTCTCTGCCCAAACTCCAAACCAGCTAACGATGACAACACAGAGCTCTATTCTTGTAAAGCATCCAGTGGGAGTTGGCGGGGGGAATAAAACCCCACCCCAGGTCCTTTCCTCTTGTTCTGCCGAGGTACATGTCACCCGCTTTCATCAACCTAGTTGGATTCAGGACAATCCCTGTAATGCAATATCCAAATTATTTTCTTTCGTAAAAATAAAAATACAAGGACTGCTTCCACACTCCTTGGCAGAGAATCTCGCCTTCGAGACATTGCTATCGCAAGGGGGTGGGAAAAAGGGGTGACACTTTTATTTGCATTTTTTTATATACCTAAAAAGAGAGAGAAATACTACGGCTTTCTATACCCATCAGATGTTTTCATTAAACTTGGGGGCGTTTTACATGTCTTAATGCCATGCTTTGAATTCCTGGGAGCTGAAGGAATCTACCCAGCTAAGCGGAAATGTAAATAAAGGTCATTTACAGCTAATGAAATGGATAATGGCATTTTGTATTAACAGGCAATCCCCGATAGCTAGGCCTGGCTGTGACCACCTTTTTGGATTGCCTCAGCCAGGCCACAGAGCTCCGGCAAGCCAAGAGCCGTTCCCTCTCCTACAGTTACAATAAACGCCTGACGATGATTGCAGCTGACAGCTTATTCCACACAGCAGCTCAGCACTCTAGTGCCAGAGCATGGCAGAGTGAGCCCACTCGGATTATGAGATGACTGCATGTGATGGTTACAAGAACAGCCTTTTTCCAGTGATGCCCCCCTGCAATCCCCACCACGCCACCCGTTCCCTCTCCATAAGCAAGCTCTTAGTTTTCCTGGTCCAGGGATGGAGGTGGGGAGGGGGAAGGGAAGGGAGCGGACCCAAAACATTATGGTTTCTTTCTGCAAAGCTCATTGCTCTCATCAAGCCACAGTAAAAACAGCCTGCTCCTACTTTCCTTGTGCCTCAGTCCATTCTCACAGCCCTCTCCAGATGTTCTGGAGCGGAATAAGCACAAAACAAGCCTGCACCAGGCAGTGCTGCTGGAAGTGACACTAAGTCTATGATTATTAATAATATTACACTCGGGCCAGAGGCTCTGTTGTGCGAGGCAATGCCCAAGCACTGAGAGAAAATGCTTGCCCAGAAGAGCTTGCAATCTCAATAGACCAAGAGAGGGAGGGGAAACAGACGAAGCTGCTCCTCCGTAGTTGCCGAAGTTTAGTAACTGAGCCAGGAATAAAACCCAGGTCGCCCGATTCCTAGTGTGGTGCCCAATCCAGACCACCACCCTGCCCAATTTTACAGGGTACTACTTCTCCTCCTTACCTTTCTGTAGCATTACATGGGACCCACCCCAGTAGGACTTGATTCTAAATCCCGAGTACCTATACTGGTGTTACATCATGGCAATGAATGTGCAAGGAGACTGGGGATATATTTTTACCCTCTCACCCCATGCACTCCCATTGACTTCAGTGGGGTTGTCCAGGATGTAAGAGAGGGCAGGATCTGTCCCATAAGTTAGTACAATGGGAGATGGATACATGATATTCCCCCGTGCATTGGGCACCCTTAAATCTCAACCCATGATGTTCGCTGTACAGTATTATCTTCCCCCTTTCTAAATCCAGGGAGGTGTATCAGTTACCGCAGCTACCCAGGGCAGCGAAAGATGAATTTGAATGGTCACCCTGTACATGTGTGCATAAGTCACTCCTCCGGGTCTGTTTTACAGCAGTGAGGTTCACTCTGGGAAGCTAGATTCGCAGCTAGATTTTCAAAATCCCACGTGCGCCTCCGTCACGTGCATCTCAGCAAGAGCAAGAGCGGTGATGACTGCACACTTAAGCCACCCAGGGAGCGCTGAGAAAACAGACCAGCGGTGGGATGGCAGCCATCTGTAAGGGAACCAGAAGGAAAGGTATTTCTGGGGATTTCCAATGGGTAGAGTAGGAACGAAGCTCCTCTCCTAGCCAGCAGTGGAGGAGGGAAAGCTGGAAGAGGACCTCTCCAGAAGCCAGGAAGGAGGAGAAAGGGACTCAGACAGAGCTAGGGGTGTCAGGAGAAATGACACTGCTCTGTTGTCCACGGCATCATTGTGTAGCTCATGAGCCACGATGGACAACATCATCACCCACGGAAATCAACGGGCGTCTGATTGAGTTCAGTGGGCTTTGGATCAGGCCCCAAATGACATCATGTTCTGGCACAATCCGTTCAGTGCAGTGGTGAGATGCATTAGTTTTGTGGCTCTCTGCAGCTCTCCAGCGGCTGCCCAAAGGGTAGAGATGGAGCACCGCTGATTAACTGTGGTGCACACATGCATTGGATTCAAGCAACGTGGCAGAAAAGTCGAGGAAGCAAAAAATGATTTGGAAGCACAACCGCCATGTGCAGTTCTTGCCGTCCAGAGTCCGGTTTTGACTACCCTAGAGCTAGGGATTTCCCTACAACCCCCCGAGGGTGTTCACTTCCCCAAAATGTCCTCATCATCTCCCCCACCCAGTGGTCAACTAGTTACATGCAGCGTTGCCAATTCAGCTGTTGGTTGGAGATCTGAATTAAAATCGAAACATGAATATAGGCGTTAGCATATACAGTATATGATAAAAGACTTGTACCCGACGAAGTAGAATAGGTTTGAAAAGTATGAACCAAGACTAGCTTCCTCACACAGCTGTTGTTTTTTTATGAACACGTCGGTGCATTCGTTTTGGCGATGTTGGCCAACCTGATCATTTCAAATTAGGATTGGTAAGCCAGGTCTGAATGAGCTCTCCCCTGTCAGATAGTGACGAGCTGGGTGGCAGATGGTAGAAAGGCTGTATTTACATGAACACGCCTCCTCTCCCTCGGTATCCAGCAGACAGAGCTGTGTTGCCCAAGTGATCAGTTTTGGCTGATGTTGAGTTACAAATCATGTTAGTACTGAAAGCAGTGGGGTAATAACGTTGTCATCCTTATTATATGAGTAAAAGGCAGAAGGACTGTACTTAGCCTGTCCTGATTGAGGGGGCCACCCACCCTCAACTGGACTGCATTAGCTAAGCAAGGGGGTCGTATGGCAGATCCCAGGGGAGAGAGAGAGGGTGGAGGACAGTGGTGCTGCTTGGTGATGTGGGCTCCGCGTAAGAGTCACGGGCACTATTTGACCTGCCCTCTCCCCTGTTTAAAGATAGAGTTGATTAGGCTCCATAGAGTGTCTTTTGTTTTGTTTTGTTAAGTGACCCCTAGAGCTGAAATCACTGCTAATCAGGTCTAAGTGCTTAGACCTGTGCGGGGCAGCGTTTCTGCGGAAGAGACGGCCCAGCCTGCACTAGCAGTGAGGTTCCCCCACTGAGAGCTGAAGTCTCTGAGAGCTGGGTGGAACCTCAAGAGACCAACTCACAGAAATCACAGCGGCAGGGGGTGCAGGGCCATCGGCGACGGAGCAGTGGAGTGAACGAAGAGCACGAAGAGCAAAAGCGGCCGGAGCAAGCCACTGGATCAAGTGGCGAGCAGCTGGAGGAATGAGCAAGGTGCCTTCTTCCCCCTCCCCCTGGGTGGGAGGGGAACTCAGATGAAAGCGCCTCTGAACTCTGGGTCTCCACTGCCCAGGACAACAACTATGAATGGGGACACAGTGGAGGGAAATGAGGGAGGGGCACGTTAAAGGAATGTTTGTTTGTTGGACTATGTTTTAGTGACTTTGCTCCAGAATGCTAGATTTAGGATTGGGAAATGTATATAAATATATATTTCCACGTAGGCCAAGATTTTTAAAATGCATTATTTGCTAACGTCGTTATCTCACATTGTTGCTTTCTCGAGAGGTCATTATGTTGAGCAGTTTCTGAACTAAACATTTTTTTATTATTATATTATAATTAATTTTTACCTAAGAACGGCCACACTGGGTCAGACTAAAGGTCCATCTAACCCAGTATCTTGTCTTCCGACAGTGGCCGATGCCGGGTGCTTCAAAGGGAATGAACACAACAGGCAATCATTGAGTGATCCATCCCCTGTCATCCACTCCCGGCTTCTGGTGAACAGAGACGAGGGACACTCAGAGCATGGGGTTGCCTCCCTGTCCATCCTGGCTAATAGCCATTGATGGGCCTATCCTCCATGAACCTATCTAGTTCTTTATTGAACCCTCTTATAGTCTTGGCCTTCACAACATCCTCTGGCAAGGAGTTCCACAGGTTGACTGTGTATTGTGTGAAGAAATACTTCCTTTTGTTTGTTTTAAACCTGCTGCCTATTAATTTCATTGGGTGACCCCTAGTTCTTGTGTTATGTGAAGGCGTAAATAATACTTCCTTATTCACTTTTTCCACACCAGTCAAGATTTTATAGACCTCTATCATATCCCCCCTTAATCGTCTCTTTTCCAAGCTGAAAAGTCCTGTCTTTATAATCTCTTCTCATATGGAATGTGTTCCATACCCCTAATAATTTTAGTTGCCCTTCTCTATACCTCTTCCAATTCCAATATATCTTTTTTGAGATGAGGTGACCATAGGGTGATCAGACAACAAATGTGAAAAATCGGGATGGGGGTGAGGGATAATAGGAGCCTGTATAAGAAAAAGACCCAAAAATTGGGACTGTCCCTATAAAATCGGGACATCTGGTTACCCTAGGTTACCAGAACTGCACACAGTATTCAAGATGTGGGTGTACCATCACTTTATATAATAGAAATAAAGGAACTTGGTTTGCCAGACCAATCAGCAAAGCCAGTGCTGACAAACTACACAAAAAGGCTGCAAAACACCATGCCTCTGGACTGCATCATCGTGCAGAAAGCCTTATAAGCCAGTCACTGTCAAAGCCATTTTTAGAAGTACTTAACGAGGCTGTTAAGAATGCTGGAGACACAGCTAAATACTAGGCAGTGTTTATGTGAACAAACATAGCTAGGCATCCAGTTTATGTGAAAAAAAATAGCGGTTGCATTATACTTTCTATTTAAGCAAGAAATACCACACACTACAAACAGTAGGCCAATGTTAAGTGGATTGTCAATTGTTAATCCTGAAGTTGCACACTGGTTCCGAACCAGACCGGCAAATGTTCCCTATCTTTCTGCAAGAAACTCAGCTGACTGGTTAGAAGCATGTGGTGCAACAGTGAAAGACTCGGCAATTGAAAAAGTGAAGGACTCTCTCACCACATTCAAAACATGTGCATACAAATGGGGGCATTAAATATTAACTCGTGTACATTATTTTGACGTCAGTGGTAGGTCAATAGATGCATTTCTAGCTGTTCAGGTTATGGAAGACACATCCACTGCATCTGTGACAACCCACATCTTAGAAGAGTTAAATGCTTGTCAATTGAACTCCAAACAGATGGCTGCTTGTGCCTTTGATGGAGCTGCAAACTTCTCTGGAAGACATAGTGGAGTACAAGCTTTGTTCAGAAAACAGTGTAACCCTGATCTCTCCTATACACACTGAAGAGGCCATCTACTCCAACTGCAATAGTATGAGCTGCAGAATCTTCAAAAGACATTAAAAAAGCCATAAATTTAATGTCTTTTTAGACTCTTTTTTTCAGCAAGAGTCCAAAATGATTGAACGTCTTGGAAAAAATAAAAAGATACACTGAGACTGAGGTTCAAATTAGTCCAACGTGGGAAAACCTGTTGGCTTTCTCATAAGCGATCCTTGGCTATTGTCTTAAAATTACAGCAACCATTATTACTGGCATCTCTACTGAGATGGGACGGATCTAAGTAGTGAGGCTGGTGGACTACTTTTGCTAGTGAGTTCAGAGAAGACAATTGCCATTCTCTCTCTTGTAAGTCTACTATTGAAACCGCTTGGGTCACTAAACAGTGCCATCCAGGTATCTACTACAACAGTAGTAGATCTTTGTCCAGCAGTAGAAGCTACACTTGGATCAATCAGAGAGATATCCATTGAAAACATAATGGAAGAAGCAAAGACTTCGGTATAGAAGTTGACTAATGAAGGCATTTATATTGACTCCTTACGTGAAGAGGACAAGAAGTGTTTGTTGATTCTACTCAACCTCTTTGTAGCTTTTACAGATGCCTGTCTTATAAAACATTGACAGTTGAGTGGAGTGAGGCACTACCTGCAAAGGGGCTGCCAGGTGATCAGGACAGAATAGAGAATTTTGAACACAGAGTGGAATATCATCTGACGAACAAATGAAGATTTGACTTCAATTTCTTCTTTATCATCACTTGTGGTTCGACCCGATCTTTGTGCTCTGTTTCCTGGGATGAAAGAAGTAGGAATTCATCTCTTTCTACTCCCAGTCGTAACAGCTACAGTTGAGCGTTCTTTTTCCTCATTGAATAGAATTTTGTGTTCTGAAAGAAGTCACCTTCTGCCTGATCACGAGCATATCATGAAGGACTGGAAGTACCGGACTGAAGAAATGCCAGCAAAGATGAACGCAATGGATTCTAGAAGTTCATTAATAGAATTGTACAAAATTACAACAAGAAACCAAGAAGGATGTAGATATAGTGCTTCCCGGTAGGTTTGAGTAGCCAACTGTAACTTGTGATGATTTTAAAACATGAGCTAAATCTAATAAAATGGTCATGAGACATTTTTCAGTTTTTACTATGGTGCCATACAGTCCACCTTCGTCCTTATGGTTTCACCCCTGTTCGGCTCTCACCCCCCCATAAATTTGACCCCCCCCCGATTTATTTCAATTCATGGGGAAAACACTGCCTAATGTTTAGCTACAGAACACAAGATAAAAGACTCGCACTAGCAATTGCAAGCACAAAACCACACTTGAAAATTGTGGGTGCAATGGGGCATATGTAATTACTGCAAAAAGCAAGTGCAAACCAGGGATTTAAAAGTGTAAGTGGCCATTTCACTGCATAACAGCTGCATGCTAAAATTCAATGCACAGATGCACAGGCAAATTCTGTGCTTGAATTTCTGAAAATCAAATCAAAAGAGGGCACTTAATCCAATGCTCTTAAATCCTGTATCTTGCTGCTCAAAGTGATGCACAAATCGTTCATTATTAGTGTAGACCTCAGAAGCCCCATTGGGATCCAGGCCTGCTGATTCTGTGCAAACTTGACCAGCTTCTGATGCCTTTACATTGACAACCGATTGATTAGTTGGGGTTGGTCCTGCTTTGAGCAGGGGATTGGACTAGATACCTCCTGAGGTCTCTTCCAACCCTAATCTTCTATGATTCTATGATAGAATAGCCCCACTGAAATTAAGGGACCCATTTGAGGACCAAGGTGCCATGTCATGTGAGTAGAGGTGGCAGAATCTAGCTCTAAGAAGGCACCTAAGACTGGAATCTGGCCCACGTGTGCCCAGTTTAGACCCCCACGTTTGAAAATTTGGCTCATAATAGTTGGTGTTCAATTAGGCATTTCATTCTGCTTTGAAATTCACAACCTGTAACTAGCACCTGTTAATAGGATGACAAACGCTGTCGCTCACCCCCAAGCGCTGTAAAAAGGGACACGTTCCTCTCCTTCACCACAGCATCCCTATTCTGTACAGCGGGTGCTGAGGTGTCCCCTTCAATTCAGCTGGTTGATATGTGCCCCGTCATTCCAATGGATAATATTTCCATTTGCCTCGCAGCCGCCTGTGGCAGGATGAGACCTTTCCTGTCTGTGCTGTCTGCATTTTGAGTCACCGCTGGGTGACTGGCCCCACTGTTAACACCGTCCTGTCTGGCAGATGGCTGCTCTGAGTCACTTCTGTTTGTATGAATTCTAATTTCTATAACGGAACTGCAGTATCATGAGTCATTCACCTTCGGGACCAGGTTTAAACAAGAGATGGGCTAGGACTGGGGCAGGAAGAGCAGAAACTGGTTTCCTAGGGGAGAGACCCTACCACCAGTCTGGCTGGGCTAGACTGTGCCTTTAGGCCCAGCCCTGAGCAAGAAACGATGAGTCAGATGCATCTCCCCACGAAGCCCTGTGACTCAGAGACACCCTCTGAAACATGGTTCCGCCTTGCTCCATGCTGGTAGTAATTTAGGGCCAGATGGTGAACCACTTACCCCCACTGCTGAGGGCTTATTCTCCATGGAGGGGAGAGGGATAGCTCAGTGGTTTGAGCATTGGCCTGTTAAACCCAGGATTGTGAGTTCAATCCTTGAGGGGGCCATTTATGGAACTGGGGGAAAAATCTGTCTGGGGATTGGTCCTGCTTTGAGCAGGGGGTTGGACTAGATGACCTCCTGAGGTCCCTTCCAACCCTGAGATTCTATGATTGCCCTCAGTGGGACTGCTCATGTGAGTAGCTGCTCACCAGATGTAAGAGGTTCACACTATACCAGCAGTAAGTTATTACTCCAATACTCCTGTGTTGGCTCAGCTCCTCTGGCTGGCAAGTAGCAGGGTGGAGCTTAAGGTCTTCCACTCCTCACCCACCTTACTTGGAGAGTGACCAGGCCTGTTTATTCCCAAGGCCTGGGTCGACCAAGCAGAGTCTTACACCATCTGTGCAGGCTTGTAGGCCAAACTGCAATCTAGTCCACTATTTGTAATTAAAGGGATCTAAAAAAGGTCCCTCTGGAACAGCCTCCCTGTATCTCACCACCTTATCCAGTGTAGGGTTACCGCTTTAAAATGCAAAAAAAACCCAAAAACCAGCACCCTTCCCCCAGGCAAAACCACCTCAATCCCAACCACAAGGTAACTCCGCACCCCGACCCCTTCAACAGCCACTTATAATATCTAGAGAGAGAACACAAATAGATGAGACTGATAACAGTGCACGTCTCCTCACTCTCGCGTGACTCAAACCCTCTCTCACATACACACACGTCAGGCGTTTGCGTGTTGGTGGGCAGGCAGCTGCTGTATTTTCAACAGTTTTGATCTGTTATCGCTTAAACAGTGGGGACACTGCAGCATCTTTAGCTGGACGCAGAAACTTTTAACATGAGACCTCCCAGTGTATTGTGATAATAATGCAAATCTTTACATCCATATTAAAAAAAAAAAAACCCGACAGATTAAATTATTTTTCTGGCAACTGGCAAATCCATTAAAAAAAAAAAAACAGCCAGGCTGGTGAAATACCGTCCAGGTGGTAACCCTAATCCAGTGTGAGGAGAGGTACGGTCTAATTGTCTAAACACAGACCTCCTGAGTTCTCAGCCTGCTTCTGGCCTTGGTTTCGTCTACTGCTTGGGCAAATTTCCTGTTTGCAAAGTAGGGATAATACTTGGAGATGGGCCTGAACCATTAAATTGGGTGTGAGGTCATCTATTCCCTTTCCGCTGAG
This sequence comes from Trachemys scripta elegans, assembly GCF_013100865.1. NCBI lineage: Eukaryota > Metazoa > Chordata > Testudines > Emydidae > Trachemys > Trachemys scripta. Next base: position 4,237,942 of record NC_048299.1, on the reverse strand, counting down.
GACCATCAGCTTCAGGACATCTATTACTGCAGTGGTGGCTTTGTGGCACAGAGCAAGAGGTGGTCTGTGTATTAGCTTGGACTAACCCACTCAAATCTATAGAGATGATCTGCAAAGAGATGAAAATGGGTCAATGCTTTTTATGTTTTGTTTCTGTATGACGTAAACAATATGCCTGAAAAGCACAGGAGGAGGAAGTGGGATTGGTAGTTGACATTTTTTTTTTTTTCCTGCTTGCTTTTGACAATGGAAATTCATTTCTTGTCTACCCTACTTGGAAGACCCTATGGCCAGCAGGATAATGACATCACAAATATCAAGAAAGTGAGACTTGATTCATTGGAAAGGAGCTGATTTTTATTCAGACTGGTGAAAATTGAATTTTGAGCCTTTAAGGTTCCCTGGCATCACATTTTCAGGCTCTTCTCTGCAACCACAAGGGCTAGAAACTCTCTTTTAAAAAAAAACAGAGAAAGCTGCTGAGATTATGTGATAACTTCACTCCAGGAGCTGGTGGTTTAAGAAAACAACCAAACAGCGACTGACTTGGCCCTGTTGTACCCCACAACACTGACAAAGGGTGAAATTCACCCCCGCGCACAAGGTCCTATGTGCTGGTTATGTCTTTCCTAATGCTCCAAGACAGGGCTTAAAGTGGGACGTAAATGGTTCATGGGCTTGCTGTTAGATCTCCATACTGGGGACAATTTTACCCAAAAGCTCTGAACATCAGATGGCAAAAAATTCCATTAGCCGCTGCCATGAAGATATTTCCGCTGGTTTTAGCCAAGCTGAGAAATCTAGCACTCCACTGCCTATCCTTCTGGCGTGCCAATTATCCTGTTCCCAGTGAAGATCACCTGTTCCCAGCAACGGCAACAATTTCCTACCTGATGGGATAACCTGCCCCCCAGTGTTGGAATTAGAGCACTTAGGTTGTGAGCACAATGCGATGGGAAATAATAGCACTATCATTTGTCATTGAAAGGAAAGGAAATCTCTCCTGGCTTTTTTGCAGCCCTGGCTGACAATTCCGAGCGGCAGTTCTCACTGTCAGATAAAGGCCGGGTTCTGAGTCACATCAACAACATCAAAGCACCAGCAACCACATCTATTAGTGACTCGATCTGGAGTCCGTGTGTAATTTATTGCTGCCTCATTGTTGTGGTCAGATTGGAATATCATTTGGAGGCAGATTACAAATCTCTGCGACGTTAAAAGAAAGGAAACATTTGTATTGGCCCAACGTTTGGAATAATAAATCAAAAACTCAGCAATCCATTAAAACAATATAGATAGGAGCCTGAAGGCAGATTCCTGGACACATTGCAGAGCCCTGCTTTTATTTATATCATAAGGAAATTAACCAGCGGAAGGACAGCGAGTTTGACGGTCTAATGGTATTATGTAAAAGCTCTTCTTGGACAGAAGATAAAGGGCCAGATTCACTGGCGTGGTGCAACCGCTTTGATTTGCTGCGCAGCTGGTGGAATCCAGCCGGAAAGCCAGGCGGGATCACCCCATTGAAACAGCAGAGTTTCTGATACTCCTTCTCTTCCCTGCTCCTTTACCCCTGCATAGGAGTTTGTGGCCAGGACACAATACGGAGTTTTTGGCCATCAGGGGCTGTTTTCAGACAATCCACTTTAATTTAGGCACATGAGGCTCCACCTGCGGCAGGATTAGACGCCATCTTTCCACCCTCACGTCTTTCCCCCTTTCCCGCCTCAGCCCTGGCCCAGTGATCTGGCCCCGCACATTCAGTCATATGGTTTCCAAGGTGGAAATGGAAGCACAGTGCGGAGGGTGCCAAAATACGCAAGAGGGGCTGTGCCATTCGGAAGGGAAAGGCTTCAGTGTGCGAGATGCCCAAAGGCAAGAGAGCAGCCAAGAAAGGAGGCATTCCCTGGCCATGGTAAAATGGGGATTTGGGGCCAAGTTGCTGAGTTCTGACGCGGCCTACATTGCTACTTAATCAAAAACAGTTCTGGGAGGGGAGACCAGTGGGGAGGAAAGAGATTGCTTGCAGTTGGAACATCAGTCATTTGTAATAAGCCTCGACCAGTTTTATGCTCTGAGAGCCAAATCTCTGAGGCCTCAGAAACTGACTCCGGCGGAAATTGCGAGTGCAGTTCTGTGGGACTACCGGGGGCCCTTGCTGTAAAAGGGTGTGTATCTGTGTGTGCGTGAGGGCGGAATTTCTCCGTGGAAATGCAGAGTGTTGTGGGGAATAAAAGACGATGCATGCAACACAATAGAAGCTACTCATGAAGCACATCTCTGGTCAGCTCTTGAAGGGCCATGGATCATATCCACCTTGACGCAGGAGTTTAGCACAACGGAAGTGGATGCCAGAGAGAAAACAGCGTATTGGTCTTAGTCCCAGTTTTGGAAAGACTGATTTCCTGGGCCAACAGGTTCCTAATTTTTGCATCAAGAGGACAGCAGGCAAAGGCGCCGGCTTCCTCCTTGCCCAGGGGGGTGCTCAACTCCTGGTCCTCCCCAGGGCCTGTCCCCACTCCACCCCTTCCCCTAAGCCCCAGCCCTACCTCTTCCCACCCCCACTCTGCCCCAGGCCCTGCCCCCACTCCACCCCTTCCTCCAAGCCCCCGCCCCACCTCTTCCTGCCCAGTTCCGCCCCCTCTCCCGAGTGCACCCCGTCCCCTCTCCTCCCCTTCCCCCCAGCACCTCCTGCACACCGCGGAACAGGAGATCATGGCGGATGGGAGGGAGGGGGAGGAGTTGATTGGCGGGGCCGCCGGCGGGCGGGAGGTGCTGGGGGGAAGGGGGAGGAGTTGATCAGCGGGGCTGCCGGGAGGCACTGGGGGGGAGGGGAAGGAGCTGACTGCTGGTGGGTGCCGAGCACTCACTAATTTTTTTTTGAGGGTGCTCGGAGCACCCTCGGAGTCAGTGCCTATGATGGCTGGTGCAGTGGCCACTAGCCTAACGCTCATTAGACCTGGTTTCAGCTCCCTGCTCCACCACAGCCTTTCTGTATGAATTTGGGCTAGTCACTTAGGCCCAGATCCCCAAAGCTACTTAGGTGACTATTTCCCATTGATTGGAAAGGGAAGCAGGTGCCTAAATACCTTTGAGGATCCCTCTTGCTTCAGTTTCCCATCTGTCTGCAAAAAAAAAATAGGGAAGATAGTGCTTCCCTAACTCAGGAGGGATGTTGTGAGGCTAAATACGTAAAGATTGTGAGGAGCTCAGACACCATGGTAACGGGGGCAAGATAAGACCAATTGTTGACTTCTAGTCACTATGAGAACAATGCTTGGCTATAAGGAGGAATTAGTTCCTCGGCCCTTTATCATTCTGGAGTAAGAACATAGAACGGCCATACTGGGTCAGACCAAAGGTTCATCTAGCCCAGTATCCTGTCTACCGACCATGGCCAGTGCCAGGTGCCCCAGAGGGAATGAACAGAACAGGTCATCATCCAGTGAGTAGATTAATTGAAACCCACGCAGCCAACAGTGTGGGCGTCTTTCAGATTAGACTCAGAAACTGCTCTATCTGCTTCATGTGGCTGTAACAGCAGTTTTCAAACTTTTTGAGCTGAGTCTCCCCCCTCCCCTTTGAGTTACAATATTTGGTTGCGTCCCCTCAGACAAAAAGAGGTGAGTCGGGGGTGGAGGTGGCATTCCTTCCTGAAGCCCAGGCATGCCAGCCTGAAGTCCAAACCTCCTCGGGTCGCCACTCACCCCCAAACATTCCTCCATGCCCTCCTCGCGGGGCACACCCCACAATTTGAAAACCTCTAGGCTATGAGGTCCAGAATGTCCTCAGATATGGTCTGCATCTGTGTACGTGCATCATTATCCATGCAAATAGCAGCACAAGCCAAGAGACAACAGCTGCATACAGTCAAATGGGGCAGTACAAGAAAATAACGGGTGCATGGGTCAGCATGATAGGCAGTGATCTCAGTACACCAGAAGTCTAGCTATTTTCAAGTTTTTTGTAGGCATCATGGCAAAGGAGAGCTTGAAAGAAGACAATGAAGTAGATTTGTAGATGTCTATGGGGAGATCCTCCCAAGCACGAGGGAGTAATAATTTGTGCTTGTTTGAAAATGTAACAAGTAGGCAATGGAGGCTGGCACCAAGGGCCAACTGGAAGTGAGAGTCAACATCTTGACAGCGAATGAGAGCTTATAGCAAGGGTCGGGATAGGCGATGAAGGACCTTGAAAATAAAGAACGTAGCAACCTTCATGGAACTTAGAGGGAGGAGGACAGATTGCAGGCTGGAAGAGTTGGAGGAGGCACCAGGAAGCCAGTCTGTGCGCGCACATGGCTGGAATGCTAGCTGCTGGTGTACTACCTTTGTAAATAGTTTCTTAATAGGGAGTCAGTTTAGTTTTAGAAACATGGTGTCCTCTCCCATTATTACTCAGCATACAGTACACGGAACAAAGACAAGCGTCTTCTGGTGGAAGCCAGGGGAAGGATGCACAGAGAGGGCTGAAATGGTGAAAGCAACAGGCTAGGTGAATGCTGCTTCACTGTCCTCCTTCAAAAACTGCGTTTGTCCCAAAATATGGATTGAGAAGCCTACATTGTTGGCAGGGCCAGATTAACTCTCCTGTGGGCCTGGGGCTATTAGATTTTGTGGGGCCCCTGTATACAAGTCTTTTCCCTAATTTAAAACAAAATGATCACAATTATGGCATTGAGGCTATTAACGCTATACTAAACTTGCCTTTTAATTAACATAAAGCCGTTCTGTGGTTACATTTCAGTCTTAAAAGAAGTAGAATAGAGTTAAGTTAATTCAAAATCGCCGACTTCTTACCTTAGAACAGCTGTTATATTAGTTTCTTTCTGGGATGGAGTTTGGGTGCAGGAGGGGGCTCCAGGCTGAAGCAGAATGTTGGGGTGTGGGAGGGGGTGCGGGGTGTGGGAGGAAGTTTGGGTGCAGGAGGGGGATTCTGACCTGAGGCAGGGGGCTGGGAGGCAGGAGGGGGTGCGAGGTGCAGGCTCTGGCCTGGAGGCGCTTGCCACAGGCGGCTCCCGGCCAGTGGCGCAGCAGGGCTAAGGCAGGCTGCCTGCCTGTCATAGCCCCACACCGCTCCCGGAAGCGGCCGGCTGCTGGCACATCTCTGCGCACCCCTGCAGGGAGGGGGACAGCGTGTCTCCATGCGCTGCCCGCATCCACAAGCTCCTCCCTCACAGCTCCCATTGGCTGGTTCCTGGCCAACTGGAGCTGCAGGAATGGTGCTGAAGGTGGGGGCAGCACGCGGAGATGCCTCCCCCTCTCCCTCCGCCAGGGGCCACAAAGACGTGCCAGAAGCCGGCTGCTTCCAGGAGTGGCATGGGGCCACGGCAGGCAGGCAGCCTGCCTGAGCCCTGCTGCACCGCTGGACTTTAGCGCCCTGGAGATCGCAATCGACTAGCAGAGGCTCCAGGATCGAGCAGTCAATCGCAATCGACGGGTTGGTGACCACTGAATTGTGTATAATTATGGATTTATTTTTGCAGGGCCCCCCTTAGCCCGAGGTCCTGGACTGCAGCCCCTAAAGTCCCGGCGTTAATCCGGGCCTGGTTGTTGGTACCTATTTTCGATAATCTTGGCACAACATGCAGGGGGCCATGTAAATCAGTGTAATTGTATCGTACTCATCCACTGATAAGAGCTGGCCATATGGGTTTAGGTATGACTTAAGAGTGCGCTGGGTCGTTCAAGTGTAACGCCGACAGACCTGGTCGTCATTGGCATCAAACCTGGGACCTCTAGAGCTTAATGCATGAGCTGCTACTGTGGGAGCTTCAAGACACCCCTCTCTTAGCCAAGCCTGTAGCAGGCTCATCAATCTCTCATGGGTCTAGCTGCCACTGGAGGGGGACAGAGTGCCACAAGCCTTGTGACTTACATCCAGCTCTACTTTCAAACTCAGCGAAAGCTTCCAGGTCATGAATAAATCTGAGACCACAATGAGCTGAGACATGTACCGTCTGCGAGAGAAAAAGTTAATTAGTCTCCAGCTCTTCTATGTGCTTCACACAGCCAGACCCCTGCAGTGCACACAGAACTGATTGCTGGGACTTGGCTGCTGGGAATTGTTTATCCAAAAGCAAGGTACTTACGGTACGGCTAAATCCCATGAACCGGCTTCTGTGTCCGCCAGAAACCTGGGATTGATTTAATTTCTTTAACCATTCCATAATACACTTCACATATTCCTTCTCTACCTCATAAAAAGGAGTGTGAGACCAGATCCTTTTTCCAGAACGTCCGCCAGTAACATGAGACACTCTTTCTGCACGGGAATCGACCTTGGCTGGATGGTTGTTAACACCAGGCCTAAAAATCTCAGATCCCTTTGCTTTCATGTCTCCTCAGCTCTTAGATTTGCCCAGCCCTGTCATCCTAACTCCAGGCTTAAGGAGCTTCTGTTTCCAATCATTTACAAACAACGTTATGGGGCCGATCCTTAGCTGGCATAAATCATCAGAGCTCCGTTGACTTCAAAGGACCTGTGCCTGTTTAGACCAACTGAGGATCTGTCTCAGTGTCTGAACCCCCTGGCTTACTTTGCCATAGTGTATACATCCATGTCCTCTGGCTTCTGCTGCGGTTCTCTGGCCAATGTTACTGGGGTCAGATAAAAGCAGGGTATAATCTTAAAAACAATTAGTTTTAGCTTAACTGGTTTTGGGGGCTGTTCTCCATATATGAGTCCAATCCTCCTACTCAAAATTGCTTTCCAGGTCTCGTTCCCAGAGAGTCTCCAATTTCTGCAGTTAATTACTTCCGTTTCTTAGAAAACTCTGGTATATACAAGGAGCCAATTGCCCCTCCCCTTTTTACAGTACCTCTCTTCATTTGGGCCCTGATCCAAAGTGCACTGAAGTTAATAAGAGTCTTTCCACTGACATCAAAGGGTTTTGGCGTAGGCCCTTGAAGTATAGCCTTTTCTCAGTCATCCCACGTTGAACCACGTATGTTCTCACGTTGACTCATGTAATAAACCCGTGTTGATCTATACGTTTCCCTGAAACTGGGTCTTATTTGGAGGCGGTGGAAAGAAAGAAAGGCTGCCTAGAATCACATTCTCTTTTCCTTTTATTGCTGCTATATTTGTATTGCAAGCCCTTATTGAAATCTCTTTTTAGCCCAGGTCATTTTCAGTATGACTCTCTTCCACGTACGTCCTCCACACTGAGCGTGTTTCAGATTGGTTTCCCCTCACATGCATTCATGTTGGGTTTCTCTGAAACTGTATCTCCTTTTGCGATTGTCCTCTCATATCGCCGTTCTCCTTCGTCCCTTTGGATAATTTCTCTTGATCTCTCTGATTTTGCAGCACCTCCCAATTTGATACAGTCGGGCATTTCATTAGGTCACTAAATTAGACTATGGAGGGCCGGGTAGGGGAAGCTGTGCCTCCCCCAACAGCCAGGCATGGCCCGGCCCTGGCCCCATCCGACTCCCCCTGCTTCTCGCCCCCTGACGGCCCCCGGACTCCTGCCCCATCCAACCCTATCCAATCCCTCCTCTCATTCCTGACTCACCCCTGGGACCCCTGCCCCATCCAACCACCCCTTCTCCCTGTTCCCTGACTGCCCCCAGAACCCCTGCCCCTGACAGCCCCCCGCCCCATCCAACCCCCTTCTCCTTCCTGACTGCCCCCTGGAACTCCTGCCACCATTCAGCCTGTTTCCTGCCCTCTGACCGCCCTGACTCCTATCCACACCCCCGCCCCCTGCCCACCACCCCGAACTCCCCTGCCCTCCCTCCAACCTCTCCTGCTCCCTGCTCCCTTACCATGCTGCCTGGAGCACCAGTGGCTGGCAACGTTACAGCCGCGCCGCCCGGCTGGAGCCAGCACAGGGTCAGGCCAGGCTCTGCAGCTGCGCTGCTCCAGAAGCTTGCAGTCCTGCCACCGAGAGCATTGCGCTGGCGGCACAGTGAGCTGAGGCTGCAGGGGAGGGGAAAGAGCAGGGGAGGGTCTGGGGGAGAGCCTCCCAGGCCAGGAGCTCAGGGGCCGGGCAGGAGGGTCCCATGGGACAGATGTTGCCCACTGGCCATAGTTTGCCCACCTCTGCACTAACTGATGCCTCATAGGAAGGTGAAAATCTCCACAAGCCTTGGTTGAAGTCACTATATTTGCAGAACCAATGCAGGCAAATTCCCAGTTTAGTTCTGCAGTTGTCTCCAAGTTCTCTGGTTCACAGAGGAGGGCAACTCTCCCTTATTTGCATTTTAATTGTTCTATTAGCCAAATCAGGGCAATGCTCAGAAAATGAATTTGTGCTGCCCTTTTCGGCCTAAGCCCTAAAATCTCCAGTCCCCGGCACGATAGATGGATTGCTGTAAAAAGCCTCTCTTTATAGCCGACCTGACATTTGCTGATGTGGGTACAGACAGGGTTTAAAAGAACGGAGAAATATGAAGGAACTCAGAGAAGCAGGATGGCTTTGTAGTTAAGATCCTAGATTAGCACTCATGAGATGTGGGTTTAATTCGTTGTGTGACCCTGTCCTGTCACTATCAGGACTCAGTCCCAAGAGTAATTTGAGTTGGGGGGGGGGTAACTGTGTCTGCCCCCCGTATGCAGGGCACAAGCAGCGACGGGAGGCTCCCTCCACACAACTTAGCCCTAAATGTGTCATGGGGACCTAGAAAGGTGACACATCCTCTGGTAAAACCCATCAGCACAGTCTCCCAGCCCCTACCGTTGACTGCACTGAGCAGAGATTGTTTGCAGCAGCCAGTTACGAGGAATGACTCCTCAGGTCCTTCTTTAAACCGGGAACCCTCTGAGGCCTCCCTGTCTCATGCTCACGCAGCAGCCTGGTTCCCGTCACACAGAGTGAAACAACATAACCCCTCTCCCAGTTCTGCCCCTTTGCTCTTCTTTTGGCCTGTTGCTCAACTCAGGCGGATGCCAAGTAACAGATATGTGGCAACATACCAAGCTGGGGAGGGGGAGGACGTAGGAGGGCGCTGCAGGGATTGGTGCTAGATAAGAGGGAGTAAACAGCAAGTTAATGACATTCCCAAACAAAGCTTAATGAATGGAACGAGAGGGTAGACTTGGGAGAGCGGGGTTCAGTTCCCCGCCCCTTCACAGGCTTCTAAGTCACTAAAGTCCAGATCCTCAAAGGCATTTAGGCTCCTAACATCCAGAATCTGGGCCTTCGCCTCCCCAGGCCTCAGTTCCCCCATCTGTAAAATGGGGATAATGAATGACCTCCTTTGCAAAGTGCTTTGAGCTCAAAAGATGAAAAGCCCTATACAAGAGCTAGGTATTATTATTCCCTGTCTCCAAGGGGTGTCCTGAGGATAAATACAATCACAATAGTGCAGTGCTCATTTACTATTGTGATGGACACCACAGAACTGGCACGTATGGTGTGGTTGTGGTGCTCTGTGCTGCGAGCCTTGGCCACACGGAACTGTCTTGCGGCAGCCAGCACAGAGCCCCGTTCTTGCTGTCCCCAAAGCACAGACTGGAGCGAAAGGAGAATCTCCATTAGGGGATAAGTGTACAAGCCCCAAAGCGTGCAGAAGTCAGTAGTGCATAGGCTTGTACAGTGCAAAGGACAGGGGCGGGAAAGAGCCAAGTGGGATTTAGCTAGGAAGAATGCGAATTCCACATGTGAAGGGAAACACTTCAGAACACATACACTCAGCAGGGGAGATGAGCTTGGGAAGCAACGATGCTGGAAGAGTTGGGGTCATAGGGGATCGCCCATCAGATGGGAGTTAGCAATGTGATGTAGTGGCAAAATAGTGCAATGAAACATATGGCTGTATAGATGCTAGTCCCTCTCTAGGATGATATTGAGATGAGGTGATAGGGAATACATTCGTTGAACACGGACAATTTTAAAGATGCTCCAAGCCTGGAAGAAGAGGGACAGACCTATTACAGAGCACGAGGATACTGTGGCAGGCAGTATAGCCTGGTATGGCTCAATTCCTAGCCTGCTGAGTGACCTGGGGCAAGTCGCCTCTCTCCCCAGGCCTCAGTTTCCCCAATCTGTAAATGGGGTTCATGAGATGACCTCCTTTGCAAAGTGCTTTGAGATCAAAAGATGAAAAGCGCGATACAAGAGCTAAGTATTATTATTCTAAACATTGTATATGGCCCACAGATGGATGCACTAGAAATGGGTAGCTAGATACAGGCAGAATCCCTAATCTATTCAGGGCAAAACCCAAAGCCGACCAGTTGGAAAATGGTAGCTCAATTCGTTTAGGGCCAAATCCAGCTCTCATTGACCCCAATGACTTCAGTAAGAGCAGAATTGGGTCCACATTTTTCATAAGCACCTAAAATAAGGGAAGTATGTCCCTACATAAGCACCTAAATAAACATGGTTTGATTTTCAATGTTATTGAACACTTGCGGCTTCCGCCATCTTCAATGGGGGGAGAAATAGGCCTGTACCATTAAGAATTCCTGGCAATATCTGCCTCTCCTCCTTCCCAAGGAACCTCACCACATCAGTGGCCGGGTTGCTGGAAGAGCTGGGCGGAAGTTACTCTTCAGATGTCAGCCCCATGCAAACGTCTTGTCTTGTGCTCTGAAACCAGCAATGTGATACATTAATTTTGACATGTACGTAGCCAGAGGGAAAGAAGTTGCATAAAAAGAAAATGAGGTATTGTATGTTGTTAAACCACCCTTCCACATTTTGATGTAAAAGGATGATATGTGTAAATATTTCATACAAAAATACATTAAAAAAAAAAAAAAGACAGTCAGGCATTTGTCCTCTCCTTAATCCACGTACATAACTCCCATTATGGAAAGAGACGGTAAGTGCCTAAGGGGGATGGCTCAGGAAGTGCAAAGGATGTTTTCTCTCTACTGCACCCGTATAGACAGGCTCCCCCTTTTTTAATGCTGTGATTGATGGCTGCGGGTCAAATCCTAATGGCTTTGGTCAGGCAAAACTCCCCTTGAAGTCCTTTTTGCCCCAATAAAACCAGAATAAAAGCTTCAACTTCAGATGCAGCACCTTATACTGGGCCTGCTTCTCCTCTGTATCTTGTATAGATCACGAGCTACATTCATCCCCTCTGGAGCTAAGAGACAAAAATTGCATCTCTGAGCCAGCAAGGGCAGCGACACCCTTGGGGCTGGTAGTTATCTCGATGAGAGATCAGGAGGAGTTTGCACTAAGAAGAAGTGATGTGAGAAATTGGCTATTATTATTATTATTGATTGTTTGTATTATCGTAGCAGCTGGTCATGGATCAGGACCCCATTGGTGCTGTATAAACACAACAAAAAGACTGGTCCTCCCTCAAAGAGCTGACAATCATAGAATCATAGAAGATCAGGGTTGGAAGAGACCTCAGGAGGTATCTAGTCCAACCCCCTGCTCAAAGCAGGACCAATCCCCAACTAAATCATCCCAGCCAGGGCTTTGTCAAGCCTGACCTTAAAAACCTCTAAGGATGGAGATTCCACCACTTCCCTAGGTAACCCATTCCAGTGCTTCACCACCCTCCCAATGAAAACCTTTTTCCTAATATCCAACGTAGACCTCCCCCACTGCAACTTGAAACCATTGCTCCTTGTTCTGTCATCTGCCACCATTGAGAACAGCCGAGCTCCATTCTCTTTGGAACCCCCTTCAGATAGTTGAAGGCTGCTATCAAATCCTCCCTCACTTTTCTCTTCTGCAGACTAAATAACCCCAGTTTCTTCAGCTTCTCCTCATAAATCATGTGCCCTAGCCCCCTAATAATTTTCATTGCCCTCTGCTGGACTCTCTCCAATTTGTCCACATCCCTTCTGTAGTGGGGGGACCAAAACTGGACGCAATATTCCAGGTCTGGCCTCACCCGTGCCGAATAGAGGGGAATAATCACTTCCCTCAATCTGCTGCCAATGTTCCTACTAATACAGCCCAATATGCCGTTGGCCTTCTTGGCAACAAGGGCACACTGCTGACTCATATCCAATTTCTCATACACTGTAATCCCCAAGTCCTTTTCTGCAGAACTGCTGCTTAGCCAATTGGTCCCAAGTCTGTAGCGGTGCATGGGATTCTTCCGTCCTAAGTGCAGGACTCTGCATTTGTCCTTGTTGAACCTCATCAGATTTCTTTTGGCCCAATCCTCTAATTTGTCTAGGTCACTCTGGACCCTATCCCTACTCTCCTGTGTGTTTATCTCTCCCACCATCTTAGTGTCATCTGTGAACTTGCTGAAGGTGCAATCCATCCCATTATCCAGATCATTAATGAAGATCTTGAACAAAACTGGCCCCAGGACAGACCCCTGGGGCACTCCGCTTGATACTGGCTGCCAACTAGACATCGAGCCATTGATCACTACCCGTTGATCCCGACAATCTAGCCAGCTTTCTATCCACCTTATAGTGCAGTCATCCAATCCATACTTCTTTAACTTGCTGGCGAGAATACTGTGGGAGACCGTATCAAAAGTTTTGCTAAAGTCAAGATATATCACATCCACCGTTTCCCCATATCCACAGAGCCAGTTATCTCATCATAGAAGGCAATCAGATTGGTCAAGCATGACTTGCCCATGTTGACAGTTCCAGATCATCTTCCTCTCCTCTAAGTGCTTCAAAATGGATTCCTTGAGGACCTGCTTTGTGATTTTGCCAGGGAATGAAGTGAAGCTGACCGCTCTGTAGTTTCCCGGGTTCTCTTTCTTCCCTTTTTTAAATATGGGCACTATATTTGCCTTTTTTCAATCGTCCAGGACCTCCCCCGATCGCCACGAATTTTCAAAGATAATGGCCAATGGCTCTGCAATCACATCAGCTAACTACCTCAGCTCCCTTGGATGCATTAGATCTGGACCCATGGACTTGTGCATGTCCAGCTTTTCTAAATAGTCCTTAACATGTTCTTTCACCACTGAGGGCTGCTCACCTCCTCCCCATACTGTGTTGCCCGGTGCAGCAGTCTGGGAGCTGACCTCGTCTGTGAAGACCGAGGCAAGAAAAACATTGAGTACTTCAGCTTTTTCCACATCATCTGTCACTATGTTGCCTCCCCCATTCAGTAAGGGTCCCACACTTTCCCTGGCCTTCTTCTTGTTGCTAACATACATGTAGAAACCCTTCTTCTTACCCTTCACCTTGCTAGCTGCAACTCCAAGTGTGCCTTGGCCTTCCTGATTATACCCCTGCATGCTCTAGCAATATTTTTATACTCCTCCCTAGTCATCTGTCCAAATTTGCACTTCTTCTAAGCTTCCTTTTTGAGTTTAAGCGCACCGAAGATTTCACTGTTAAGCCAAGCTGTTCACCTGCCATATTTGCTATTCTTTCTGCACATTGTGATGGTTTGTTTCTGTGCTCTCAATAAAGCTTATTTAAAATACAGCCAGTTCTCCTGGACTCCTTTCCCCCTCATATTAGCCTCCCAGGGGATCTTACATAAGAACATAAGAACGGCCGTACTGGGTCAGACAAAAGGTCCATCCAGCCCAGTATCCTGTCTACTGACAGTGGCCAATGCCAGGTGCCGCAGAGGGAGTGAACCTAACAGGCAATGATCAAGTGATCTCTCTCCTGCCATCCATCTCCACCCACTGACAAATAGATGCTAGGGACACCATTCCTTACCCATCCTGGCTAATAGTCATTAATGGATTTAACCTCCATGAATTTAGCTAGTTCTCTTTTAAACCCTATTATAGTCCTAGCCTTCACAACCTCCTCAGGCAAGGAGTTCCACAGGTTGACTGTGCACTGTGTGAAGAAGAACTTCCTTTTATTTGTTTTAAACCTGCTGCCCATTAATTTCATTTGGTGGCCCCTAGTTCTTATATTATGGGAACAAGTCAATAACTTTTCCTTATTCACTTTCTCCACACCACTCATGATTTTATATACCTCTATCATATCCCCCCTTAGTCTCCTCTTTTCCAAGCTGAAAAGTCCTAGCCTCTTTAATCTCTCCTCATATGGGACCCGTTCCAAACCCCTAATCATTTTAGTTGCCATTCTCTGAACCTTTTCTAATGCCAGTATATCTTTTGAGATGAGGAGACCACATCTGTACGCAGTATTCAAGATGTGGGCGTACCATGGATTTATATATGGGCAATAAGATATTTCTTATGTTCTTAAGTGCCTAGAACTAAGTTTAACTCTTTTTTTTTTTTAAGTAATAGCATTTCAGATGCACAGCGTTCCTTTACCATCGCCTGTGCCTCCTGGGAATGTAGTTATGGATATTCCAGTAGTGCCTGGGGACTCCCCAACTGAGATCAAGGGATTGATAGTGCAAGGGGCTGTATGTACACCTTGTCAGAGACAGCCCCTGCTCTAAAGTGCTCACAAACTAAACAAAGAACAAAGAGAAGTATGGCCATTGCTCATGCTTGGCATTTTGAGATGACTGGTCATATTTCTTTTGGACCTCACACTAAAAATGCAGTAATCCTACCATGTCTGTAGTTTTTCAGTGGGAAAACTTCAGTGCCCTTCATCTTGCTACAAAGGACCATGCATCATTATGGTATCTAAAGGGATAGGGCAAAAGTACCCTTTTACTGACAAAAACATAAGAACTGCCTTCTGGGTCAGACCAATGGTCCATCTAGCCCAGTATTCTGTCTTCTGACAGTGGCCAGTGCCAGGTGTTTCAGAGGGAATGAACAGAATAGGGCAATCATCAAGTGATTCATCCCCTGTCATCCAGTCACAGCTTCTAGCCATCAGCAGTTTAGGGACACCTAAAGCATGGGGTTGCATCCCTAACCATGTTGGCTAACATAGGTCCCATTGATGGACCTTGCTCCATGAATTTATCTAATTCTTTTTAGAACCCAGTTATACTTTTGGCCTTCACCACATCCCCTGGCAATGAGTTCCACAGGTTGACGCTGCATTGTGTGAAGAAGTGTTGCCTTTTGTTTGTTTTAAACCTGCTGCCAATTAATTTCATTGAATGACCTCCTGGTTCTTGTGTGATGTGAAGGGGTAAATAACACTTCCTTATTCACTTTCTCCACATTTTTCATGAATTTATAGACCTCTGTCATATCTACCCTTAGTCATCTCTTTTCTAAGCTGAACAGTCCCCGTCTTTTAAATTTCTCCTTGTATGACAGCTGATACCTCGAATCAATTTTGTTGCCCTTCTCTGTGCCTTTTCCAATTCTAATATATCTTTTTTGAGATGGGGCAACTGTATATCCACTATATGTCATCCTTGAAGTCATCCTAAGGGGCCAGTACAGTTGGTTAACTTGCTGCTAAATTGAGAATTCATATGGAAAGGCTCTGTCAGAAAGTCAAGATTGCCATAACAGCAGTAAGGAAATGTGTTTGATGTTACTGGGAAGCGTGCTGTACTTGACCACACGCAGACACTGGTCCTTGGTGACTCAGTTACCTCGAATAGTTAATTGTAGCAATTAGAGGAACTGCCAGATTTGATTAGACTGGGGGGAAGGATAGCTCAGTGGTTTGAGCATTGGCCTTCTAAATCCCAGGCAGTGAGCTCAATCCTTGAGGGGACCAATTAGGGATCTGGGGCAAAAATCTGTCTGGGGATTGGTCCCCCTTTAAGCAGGGAGTTGGACTAGCTGACCTCCTGAGGTCCCTTCCAACCTTCATAGTCTATGATTCTATTCCATTTCATTTCATATCCTCTCTCTGACAGCATCAGATGCTTCAGAGGATGTGATTCCAGACAGGAAGCTGATAGGAAGAGAGAAGCACGTTGAAGAAATCACTTTCTCTATCACATCTGCTGTGAAGAGGGCATCTGCCTTTGGATTTTTAAGAAATCCTTCACCCTTGGGATCCCTTTGGACTCCTCACAGCTCTGGGATGCCCAAGTAGATATGTCTGAGAAAACATCCACTTCCATCACTGCTGGGCCAGAAAACAGCACCCCAGCCCATTGGGTATAGACCTGGCCACGGTGACGCACGTGCTGAGGGCCCAAATCCTGCAATTTGAACTCACTTTGTCTAAGCAATGCAGCCACATGCTCTGAGAAAGCTCCAAATGGGACAAGACACAGCAGCCCACTTGCTCAGCCACACATGTCACCATGAGTACATCTTGCTGGTGCTCCACTCTGTGAATTGGCTCCCTACTACAGAGCAGTAGCGCAACTAAGAGGGGAGCGGCCACTCCCACTGAGCAGAAAAGTGGCGCCTTTTTAATTTTTACTCACCCGGTGGCGCTCCGGGTCTTCAGCGGTGCTTTTACTCACCCGGCAGTGCTCCGGGTCTTCGGCAGCGCTTCGGCGGCAGGTCCTTCAGCCGCTCCAGGTCTTCGGCGGCACAGGGTCCAGTTTTTGTCCCCCTACGGGAAGGGATCTAGCTACCAGTGACCAGTACCTCTGCATTCCACTGGAAGAATAAAACCCTCAGCCAATAAGCAAGACTTATGAGCAGAGAAGATAGAAGTTTCACAGGCACTGTTCCTAGACTGTGGAACTCTTTGCCACAAGAGGTAAGTATAACCCTGGCATTCACAGCATTCTCAACTAAATGCCTATCTAATCTATCGATTTAGGTTTCCCTCCACAAGTCCTTCAGGCACATGCACGCAAAACAACTTACAAACAAATCGAGCGACGGGCGGGGGAGGAAGGGAGTGGCTTTTATTTCTAATGTAAACACTCGGCAGGTGCTCACGGTGGGGACCCTATGAAACCATAAATGGTTAGTCAGCTACCTCAGCAAAATCTGTGGCGGCTGCCGCAAGGCAAGCTGGCCTTTTCGGTGATCGGGGCTCAGCCGCACCTGTGCTAAGCTTAGCCCCTCTCCCCAGGCAAAGGGAATGAGCGTCGGTCCTGCGACAAAGGGTCCGTGGCTCTAGGATCCAGGCTTGCTGGGACATATAAGGGCAGCCTGTGCTCAGTGTGGAGAGAGGCTAGAAGATAGGAGGAGGACCTGGGAAGGAGAGACAGGGTAGCTCACATTGAGAGTCAAGTTGTTTAGGGTCCCTCGTAGAGTGTGAATTTCGGTTTGGGTTCCCTCTATGCTGCTGCCCTGTCAGGAGGTGTGCCTGGCATGAGCCCGGGTGGAAGATCTGGGATTTGTGTTTCTGTTTGGATTTTTGATCAGACTCTGGACTTCCATGACTTACCCAGAGGGCTAAATCACATCGGCAACTTTCAAAGTGCTGGAAGCCAGTGGTTGAGCACTGGAGAGAGAGAGAAACGGAGGCAGCAGACCAGTAGGAAGCCAGACCAGGTAGCTTCCTGCTGCATGGAAGAACTGTGCATTTCCAGAGAAAGCGGAATTGCTGAGGATGTTCCAAAGTTTGTAGCTGTATTAACGGGGATGAAGTTGATCAAAGGGTATGTGGCCAGGTTCCCCCCGAAACTGGAACTGGGTCACTTGGAACAGGGGTACCACTGAGCCCGCCTGACCCACCAGCCTAGGCTCCCTTTCACACTGTGGTGCTGTGATAAGTTGCCAAACTCTCTGAACTTGCTCGTTCACCAGCCTACACATAGGTAGGGACACACCCAGCTGCAGCTTCACACACAGATGCTGAGATCAGCTCTGCCTGGGAAGGCTCAGCTAAGGCACCTCCCAGTTGCTAAGGCACGCACCCCCCTCTGGATTGTAACCCCAAAATTACACCCTCTTGTGCTGCACAGGGAACTGTACAGCGTAAGCTCATAAAATTCGCCCCCTCCCTCAATGTGGAGAGAAAGATGCAACAGCTTTCTGCCCCAAGTTTATAATTTCCACCCACTCGTTTTAAACAAAACAAAAAAGCTTAATGACTACAAAAGATAGATTTTAAGTGATCATAAGTGATAGCAAACAGATCAAAGCAGATTACCTTAGTCAATAAACAAAACCACAAACTGAGCTTAATACACTAAATAGGTAGGATATGAACTGTTAAATGCTCACCCTGAGTAATAAACAGGCTGGCAGATTCTTACGGCACAAGTTGCCTTGGCTTTCCCAGGTTTTCAAACACGGGCTAAAAATCCCTTTACCCTGGGACCATCACTTCCCACAGTTCAGTCCTGCCCCTCAGGTGTTTCCAGGTGTGTTGTTGTAGGGAGAGTGAGGTCCCCCCATGATGTCATTGTCCCCCTTTTATATCTTCTTCCCACTTGCTGGAAAGCAATTGCTATGACCTGGGTCAAACAGTTCCCATTGTGCAGTGTTATCCCTGAGAGGTTTCTATTGTACACAGCTCCTGGGGTAATCCTTGTGCTTGTGTGCATGTCCTCAATAAGCCATCAACATTGTTTGGCCTTTTTACTGTTGTGCCTGAAAGGCTGCGGGTGGGTGTTTTCAACCTCACCACATGTTTCAGTAACAAATACACAGCCAAACTTCATAACTTCACATACGACGATAGCACACATAATCCAACGAGATATTACTGTCTAGCAGATCGAGACTTATATAATGATATCTCACTAGGCATACTTTGTACAAAACATATCCTAATTACATAACAGTGGGGAATATTGGGGTTCCAGGGCGTCACCGGGCAATTTAGGCTGATTAACAGGAAAATGTTTTTATTTGTTCCATCTGCTAGAACAGTCTCTTCGAAAAATGATCAAACCCTTTTCCCCGTGTCCCCGTTCCCCATTCTCATTTCCCATTTTCTCTATTCCCTCCTCCTCTTTCTTAGCAAGGGAATATTTTTATAGCAACATTTATATAGCTGAAGAGGATAGAACACTGGAAAAGTTACTGCAGGGAACAATCTTGCTCGGGAAGTAGGGATGAATCAATAGACATTTTCCCTGGTGGATTTTTAGCATTATGGTACTGTATTGAATCCAAATGCTGCTAAGAAACATGATTGCTAGGTCAATCACATACCTATGGAAAGTTAGGACCAGAAACGTGATCTTTTCACTTCAAAAATACTTGACTCTGCCATTTAAACGAAAGGTGATCGCTCTTAGCCAGAAGTAGTAGCAAGTTTCCAATCTCCTCTGTGGGTTAGCTATTAGAAGGCAATGCATGCATCCCACTACAGTACTAACCCACCTGTGTCTAACTTCAGCCCAAGAAACTTCTTTCCTAGGCCCGGTTGCAGAGATGTGCTAAGGGATCCGGTAGCTGATTAGAATCAGTGGGAACAGAGAGGGGGGGGGGAAATGGTTCGGTCTCAAACACTGGGCCTGTTCAGTGATCACTCCGTGCTAAATTTGCTGGCGTTTTTCCTGCTGTCACAAGCCCCATGAAAAGGGCTTAGGTGCTGAAGCATTAGCAAATATACAAAAGTGACACCTACCTGCCACATACTGTGTGCGCAGCTGTGCATGTGTGCAGGTGTGTGTGCAGATTGCTGCTAACCTTCGTGCCGTTCCCTTTGGCTAGGGTGTGCTGAGAAAGGAAATCAATAAAGGCTCCAGATCTGGAAATGTTTCACTTGCTGCATCACCCATGGCCAATAAACTCTCCTTTGGAGCTGCAGAGCCAAGTGCTTCATAGAGTTAATGGAGCTATGTGAATTTGCACCAACTGAGGAGTCACAGAACTTCAGGCAAAGAAGGGATCATTAGATCATCTAGTCCCCTGTGGGGATCATCTAGCAAGGGTGGCTCTGACTCAAGGATATTGGTATGATACCCCCAATTTTTTGGGCATGGCAATAACAGCCCCCTTTGGAAAGCTAGCCGTAAGAGAAGTGGACCGGGATCGATTTTGATAAAGGACATAATCGCTCTTATTATTGGTTATGCTGTTAGCCTGTGGAACTCTTTGCCACAAGATATAATAATATATGGAGCTATACCTATCTCATAGAGCTGGAAGGGACCCTGAAAGATCATCAAGTCCAGCCCCCTGCCTTCACTAGGCAGGACCAAGTACTGATTTTGCCCCAGATCCCTAAGTGGCCCCCTCAAGGATTGAACTCACAATCCTAGGTTTAGCAGGCCAACGCTCAAACCATGAGACCAAGAGTTTAATGGAATTGGTAGTTATAGGAATAATAAGAACCATCCACAGTTAGATTAGCCATAAACCCCTCATGCTTCAAGGTGTAATCCAACACCCATTTTAGAGTTTCTTACAGCCTACCTTATCTTACATCAGCTGGTACTGGTCACTACTGAAGTCAGTATCCCAGACTAAATGGACCAATGGGCTGATCCCATATTATAATTCCTATATTCCTATGCAGAAATTCTTTGTAAACCTTACACTATGGAGGGGGGGAAGGGCGGAGGATTGGAAATGCTGAGTTTAGAGAACCTGGAGACAGCAAAGAGGTTTATTCCAATTCAACAATCAAGAGATGGTACAGCTTCGGCTAAAAGCGCATCTTGGTTCAGTGACAAAGTGAAGGCAGCAATTAGAAATAAAAAAGCAATATATAACAAATGGAAAGAATGATAGCAATTGATATTCATTAGAAGTTTTGAAGAGCAGAAAATTGATAAGGAAAGCTAAGGTCATCAGAGAAAAAAATCCATGGCTGGCAGGGCTAAAGACAAAAAACAAACAAACAATAGCCCATCTCCTTATTAAGTATATTAGGAACAAAAGAAAACCTGGCAATGGGAGAGGCCCATTACTAGATGGAGATGGTGAAACGGTCAATAATGGTGAAGAAAAGGCAGAAGTGCTCAATGAATATTTCTGTTCTGTATTTGGAAAGTTGCCGGATGATATTTTCAAATCACATGAGGACAATGAAGTACTTTCCAGTCCATTAGCAACTGAGGAGGATGTTAGATAACATCTATTAGAGATAAGCATTTTAAAATCAGCAGACCCAGATAACATGCACCCACAAATCCTAAAAGTGGTGTCTAAGTAGCTCTCTGACCAGTTGATGTTCAGTTTTAATAAATCTTGGACTACCAGAGAAATTCCAGAAGACTGGAAGAGTGCTAATGTTATGCCAATAGTCAAAAAGGACAAACGTGATGACCCGGTAACTAGAAGCCAGTTTACCTGACATCAGTACCAGGCACAATAATAAAACATCTGACGTGGGATTCAGTTGATAAAGAGTTAAAGACTAGAAATATAATTAATGCCAGTCAATGTGGTATTATGGAAAATGGATCTTGTCAAACCTGATTTCTTCCTTTGAGGAGATTACAAGTTTGACTAATAAAGCTAACCCCATAGATGTCACATACTTAGAATTTTGTACAGCCTCATGCCATAATGATTAAAAAATAGCACTTCATCGCATCAATAGAGAATACATTAAACGGATTAAGAATTGGCTAACTGACAGATATCAAAAAGGAGTTGTCAGTCGGGAATCCACATTGAATGGGGGCATTTCTAGTGGGGTTCTTGATACAATTCAACATATTTTTTTAATCAGTGATCTTTAAGTAAATATAAAATGACTGCTGATAAAAACTGTGGATGACAAAGATTGGGAAAGTGGTAAATAATGCTGAGGACAGGGTAGTCCTACAGAATGATCTGGATCACTTGGTAAGCTGGGCCTATTCAAACTAAATGCATTTTAACACACCCACACGCAAAGTTAGACATCTAGGAGCAAGGAATGCAGGCCGTACCTACAGAATGGGGGACTGTATCCTGGACAGTAGTGACTCCGAACAGTCAGTAGGGATCATAGTGAACAAGCAACTTACCGTGAGCTCCCAATGTGGTGCTGTGTCAAAAAAGGGCTAACGGATCCCTGGATGTATAAAAAGGGAAGTAGTGAGTAGAAGCAGGGAGGTGATTTTGCCTCTGTATGTAGCAGGAGTGAGACTAATACTGGAATATAGTGTCCAGTTCTGGTGCCCTTGTTTTTAAAAGTCTCTTGAATAATCAGAGAGGATGCAAAAAAGAACCTCCAAAATGATTCAGGGCTGGAGAAAATGCCTTACAGCGAGATATGTAAAGAGCTCGATTTGTTGAGCTTAACAAGACTGAGAGGTGTCACTTGACTAGTGTATAAATACATTCATGGGGAGAAAATACCGGGTACTAAAAGGCTCTTTAATCTCATGAAGAAAACCACAATAAGAGCCAATGGCTGGAAGCTAAAGCCAGACAAATTCAAACTGGAAACAAGACACATCTTTAATAGGGTGATTAACCATTGGGACAAACTACCCAAGAAAGTGGTGGATTCTCCATAACTTGACGTCTTCAAGTCCAGACTAGATATCTTTCTGGAGGATATATTTTAGCCAAACATAAATTATTGGGCTCAATACCCAGGTACCTGTTATATCAACCAGGCAAGGTATTAACAAACTTCAACAGGACTTTATTTTTAAAGTGGAAACCTCTGTACCAAACTGCTGCTGCACGCTCTGTAACTCTCACTTTGCCTCCTCAACTCCTCCCCGCTTCTTCCTGTTTCCTGTCCTTTCAGACTCCCAACAGCCCGTGCTCCCAGTTCTAATAATTACAAAAAACATCTAAACACCACAGTACCTGGCTGAAATGTCATGGCCTGTGATATACAGGAAATCAGACTTGATGATCTTGTGGTCCCATTTGGCCTTGAACTCCATGAAGAGCTTACTATCTACAGAGACAAGACAAACAGGCTTTGACAAATAAAGCACAGAGGCCTAGGGAGAGCTAGTGACCAAAGCTACACAGGAAGTCAGTAGTAGATCTAGGATTTGAACCCAGGTCTTCTGAGGCTAAGGCCTAGGCCCGTGCCTTAATTACAAGACCATTCTTCCTCTTTGCCTAGGCCTGCTGCTTCTCTACCCCCTTTTTTCCCCTCAAGAAGAGTTTTATTTCATGCACTATTTCACACTTCCATTAAAAAACAATTTTCCACAGGCAAGGACTTGGGTGTTATTTCCAACATTTCTTTTTCTTCCTGCACACTGTTACGGGGACAGAGAAGAATCACATTTTGGTAATGCACATGAGGTATCTGAAAAATCAACACCATGGCAAAAGCTCTGTACATTCCTAGGAGACAGAGAGAGAGAGAGTGTGTGTGTGTGTAGGCAAATTAGAAATAAACACACCAAGGGCCCCATAGAGGTTGCTTCGCATTACTGGCCTAGTAGAAAGAGACTTTAAAAGGCACAGCTGTGATTTCCCTGGTGGAGGGAATTCTGAGCTGATGTAAAGCCAGAGTAGCTGTTTTTAAGCAGCCCCTTGTGACAATTCCAGTGCTGGGAGGAGGGAGGGGCAAACAAAATAAAAATAAAATAAAGGCTGGGCTAGACGGAACGGTCCCTAGGAGGCCATTCTCACAGGTAAAGAAGGTAAAGAAGCCCTGCTGCTATTCTAACTAGTCTTGGTTGCTGGTCCAATCTTCAGGTGCAGGGGATGTGGAAAGATGGTAAGAGGTGCATTTGTTTGCTCTGCTGAGCCTGGGCTCTGCTGCCAGACCAAGCATGACACACTGCACGCAGTAACAAAGCGCTGGGTTTCTTTAGCAGCCTAACAACTATCCAAAGTACGGGAATTGTTAAGGTAAATATTTTCAAGAGCAGCTGTTTCATCTGAAGGCCTTGGTTTTTGGATGCCCAATTTGAGACACTCACTTCTTTGAAGTTGGACACTTTGGGTATGTCTTCTCTGCAATAAGACCACCACAGCCGGCCTATGCCATAAAGTAGGTCTACACAGCAATAACATACCCACGGCTGGTCCGTATCAGTTGACTTGGGCTCATGGGGCTTGGGTACAGAGGTATGGAACTGCACTGGTGGGGTCCCAGAGTCCAGGCTCCTGCCCAAACCTGAACATCTACACTGCAGTTTTATATCTCCGCAACCCAAGTCCCATAAGCCCAAGTCAGCTGTGGGTATTTTATTGCAGTGTAGACATGCGGCGTACCACAGAAGACATGCCAAGAGGCATTACATGGACACTCTTCTCAATCCTTGAGGACCTGGGTTTTGCAGATGATGTTGCTCTCCTATCACATACCCACACCATATACAAGAAAAAACAACTCGACTCAACCATTCAGCCAGCAAATTGGACTGAAAATCAACCGCAATAAGACAGATATCATGACCTTTAATATTGCCTCACCATCACCAGTATGGATAGAGGATTATGTTCGCACCAATGTAGAAACATTCACGTACTTGGGCAGCACCACTAGTCAGGATGGTGGAACAAGCCAGGACATCCGGAACAAAAATCAATAAAGCCAGGTGTGACGGGTTCGAGATCCTCTTGGGATTGTCACCTGATGTGCTGAAATTACCTCTGAGCCCATTTTCCCTGCCAGGTTGGGACTCCAGAACCCTGCCTGGTTGAGCCAGACAGGCTAGCCTGCTGCAACACAGGCCCGGGGCCTGGGCCACACCCCCAAAGCTGCAGACTTTAACTGAAAACAGCTCAGCAGGTTACCTGTCTCCAGCACCCAGACACCCAGCTCCTAATGGGATCCAAACCCTAACTAAATCTGTTTTACTCTGTATAAAGCTTATACAGGGTAAATTCATAAATTGTTTGCCCTCTGTGTCACTGATAGAGAGATATGCACAGCCTTTTGCCCCCACAGGTGTTAATCACTTACTCTGGGTTTATTAATAAACAAAAGTGATTTTATTAAGTTATAAAAAGTAGGATTTAAGTGGCTCCAAGTAATAACAGCCAGAACCAAGTAAGTCACCAAGCAAAATAAAACAAAAGCCGCAAGTCTAAGCCTAATACATTAAGAAACTGATTACAGGTAATATCTCACCCTCAAAGATGTTCCAATAAGCTTTTTCACAGACTAGACTCTTTCCTAGTCTGGGCCCAATCCTTTCCCCGGTACAGTCTTTGTTAGATCCAGCAAACATCTCAGGCGGTAAGCAGGGGCTTTCTCATGACTGGCAGCCTTTGTCCTGCTCCACCCCCTTTTATAGCTATGGCACAAGGCAGGAATCTTTTGTCTCTCTGGGTCCCCTTCTAAATGGAAAAGTACCAGATTTGAGATGGATTCCAGTACCAGGTGACATAGTCACATGTCACTGTAAGACTCCTAGTCTCCATTCCCCACATGCTGGCCCACACCTACACAGAAAGGCTTTCAAGTAACTAAGGCCATTTACAACTGACTGTTTCTGGAGCACCCTTAATGGCCTCCATTTAATATGTTTACATCAGTGATACAAGTTTATATCTTATTCTCCTAACTCCAGATATAGAAATAATACATGCAAACAAATAGGATGAATACACTCAGTAGATTACAAGCTTTCTAATGACACCATACAAGGGGTATTTAGCGTAAAGTTTATTCCAGTTATGTCATATTCATAAGCATATTTCCCTAAAGCATATGGAGTGCAATGTCACCCCAGAAACACCTTCAGGAGCTTAAATACAGTCTGGAAATCAACAAAATACAACACCAAAACCAAACTCAAGATTTATCAGAGCTGTGTACTTTCAACACTACTTTATAGTGCAGAATGCTACAGAATGAGAACGTGTGACATGTCCATACAACCTGCTCAGAAAAATCCTCTGTATCTTTTGTCCCAGAACAATTTCAAACCAAGATCTATTGACACAGTGCAGCCAAGAGGATCTGAGCACCATCATTGCCAGGAGGTGTTGGAGATGGATCGGTCATGTGCTTCGGATGGAAACTGATTCCATCACCAGAGTAGCAATAAGATGGACACCTGAAGGCAAGCGAAAGCGAGCTGCCTGAAAACAACATGCCGAAGAGCTGTGGAAACAGAGCTGAAAAACCCGGGCCACAGCTGGGGAACCATTGAAAGACTTGGCAGAAACAGCCAGGAGTGGAGGAGCTTCGTCACTGCCCTAAACGCCAGAGGCGTAATAGGAACATGATGATGATGATGATGAGACATGCTCTACGGCACAGATCCAAAAATGGTATTTTGGCTCCTAATTTCCATAAATTTCAGTGAGGAGCTGGGCCTCAAATCCTGAGGCACTCAGATTTAGTGGCCACTTTTGACTATGTGGCTTTCCCAGTGGCACTCCTTAATGGAGTGAAACATTTGTCGTGGATGAAAAACAGCCCTCAGATATGGCTGTCAGAGCATGAAAAAGGATGGTTTGTTGCACATCAAATTGAAATCGCAAGGCTCATCCCAGGCAGCAAGGAGGCTGGAGTTAGGAAAACACAACTCTATTTGTCCTACCAGTGGGAGAGTACGCGGTGTGGGTAGTAGCCACATTCTAGAAGGCTTGCAGAGAGGGAAAGGAGTGTTTTCTTTCCCCATCACTATGGGACAGTTCTTTAGAGGCTTTGATATTGTTTTAGTAAATGACCAGGATGGAGCAAGCATTCTAGGCAATAGGATTTCTCAGCTGTATGGGTACATTTATACCACACTCTGACCTCAACAAACTTTTGCCTTTTCTCAGAGGTTATGTAGTGAACTGGGGCCACATACATATAACCAGTCACCAGCTGAGATCGCACCTAAGTGCTTTGATAGTGAAAGCAGAAGCCCCTACTGCTTGAGTTAAAGTATCTTTGAGTCAGCAAATATTTAAATACATGTTTAAATTGAAGTCAATAGGATTTAAACACAGGTTTAAAATTAAGTGTGTACTTAAGTGCTTGGCTGAAATAGGGCTTAAATGTGTTTTTCATCTAATCAGAGCTTAGCATATAGGTCTTTACAGAGGTTTACAAGGGCAAGTGATATAGCTAAGTCTGGGAGGTGGTATTAAAATATACAATCAACTCAGAAGCAAAAGGCTGATGGAGGGGGCGGTGGAATGCCATTTACTACCAGGCCTATTGACATTGAGATTATCCTCTGAATGGGTCCATAAAGCCATATATCTATGCACCCATGACCCCCAAAGAACAAACAGGAACTAACAAATGTTGACTTTCTAAATTGCTCGCTTCTTTCTCATAAACTCTGCCCCAGTGCGCCACAGGAAGCATGAACAGAACTGCACAGTGTCTCTTAGTGTCTCTTGGTTTACGCCAGACATGTTTACAATTCCGACTCCAACAAGATACAGCTTGACCTCAGGTTGACTTGCAACAGAATCTCCCACCATAACAGGATCTTTTGAAGTGGCAGAAATGAAGAGAACCAAATGATCTTATTATACTCTGCCTTTCCACTATGGTCTTTCATGCAAAGAGAAAGGACTGCAAAGAATATTCTAAAATACCATGTGGGGTGCTTGATCACAATGAACGCTGCAGGGAAGGGCTGCTATTATAAAACTAAGGTTGCATGATATTAGTGGCTCAGACATTGCTTAGCTAGTGATTTTGCTGAGAATGGTGATGACCCAGGGAGCTTTGGGCTGAAAGAAGGACATTCTGCCTACCTGCAGGTAGCCTGGGTACTGGACTACCGATTGCACTGATCACCTCTCCAGGTGAAACAGACGCGCTCCTCCTCCCCTCCCCCCCCGGAAAATAACAAAATTCCTTTTTAGAGGCAGAATAAATAGTTTGTCACTCACTCTCTGGAAGGAAGGTGAAGTCTGAGGGAGTGAGAAAGTGAAAGCAGACAACGTTTTCACACAGCCACCAAAAATTTTGAGACATCTGATTATTACACATAAGCAACAACCTGCATTTTCATGGATGAACTAAGCCTACGTCTACACTACGGGGGGGGGGGGGATCGATTTCAGATACGCAAATTCGGCTACGGGAATAGCGTATCTGATCCGACTTACCCCGCTGTGAGGACGGTGACAAATCGACCGCCGCGGCTCCCCCGTCGACAGCACTTACTTCTACCTGGGCTGGTGGAGTACGCGCGTGGATTCGGGGATCGATTATCGTGTCCCTACGAGACGCGATAAATCGATCCCCGAGAGATCGATTTCTACCCGCCGATCCGGGCAGGTAGCGAAGACAAGCCCTAAGGAACCGCAAATGCTGAATTGCTTGCAACACTCAGAATCAGCATGCCCAGTCACATGCATTTGTGTTGCTACTGGATGCCTCATTTATTAATACATTGTGAACTAAACCAGGCTACTGCTTGTCAAAGAGTCTTATCCTGGGGCAAAAAAAATTGGCCGAGGTCAGTGTGATCATCCCCTGCTTCTTGAGAAAGTACGCTCAGATCGCTGATGTCTGTTTAGAACAGATAGGACCTCACTGTTTAAGGCCTCATTGGAAATATTCTTATGTAGTAAAACGTTCATGGGCTTTACCTTATGCAACTCAGAAGGATGAAAGGCCGAGTCAACCTGGCTGCCGTTTGACCCTTGGGTTCCATGGAGCATAGGTTTGTTAAACAAGATGCATAGACAAGAAAGCCATCCCTCCTTCACGTGCTTCTGTAGAGCACTTGAAGAATCAACACTGTAGCAAATCTGTATGTTACAGGTAATTACCTTAATCAAACTGTAAAGGTGTGGGACTCACCCCTGCGGCGCCTCCTGCTGGTCATCTAAGGGAATTAGCTCTTTTCCAGCCTCTGGAGTGCCCTCTGCAGGCCAGTGTCCCGCTTGTAGCTGGCCCCACGTCTCTCCCGGACTCCGGTGCCCCTTTTTTCTGGGGCTGCCCCCTGGCAATACCCCACCAGTCTCTATGGTCTCCCCTCTCTGGGAAACCCACACCCTCTATCCGCACCTTGCCTCAGCCTATGGGCTACTGCCAGTCACCATCTAGCCCCCTTTCACTGAGGCCGCCTGCCGCCTGTATAAGCCAGTCATCATAGGCAAGGGGAGGTTTTGACCTGCTGCCTTTTCCTGCAACCCAGTACCTCCAGGGGCCTTGTACACGGCCCTGCAGCCTGGGGAGTTGCTGGCCCAGAGCTCCCCAGCTCCTCTGGCCTTTCCCCAGCCCTGCTTCACTCCAGTACCCTTTAGCACTCAGGCAGCTAGGTCCATCTCCTTCCTCAGCTAGAACAGGACTCTGACAGCTCCTGGCTCATTGGCCTTTTATAGGGCCCGTTGTGGCCTGATTGGGGCATGGCCCAGCTGCGTCTGCTTCCCCAATCAGCCTAGTAGCTGCTTTCTCCCAACCACAGCCCTCCCCAGGGCTACTTTTAACCCCTCCTGGGCAGGAGCGAGTGATCGCCCCTCTACACAGACACATCCTGAGGGAGCCAGAAATAGAACCCAGATCTTCTGATACCAAGCCTCTACCACTTGAGCTATAAGATGGCTTCCTAGCTTACTCCTGGTGAATCCATTATCCTCTCAGAACGGTCACTTGCCCACTAATTGCATAGTTACACAAAGCCATTGAATTCAAGGGGAGGGTTTCAAAGGCACAAAGGCCAACTACCCTGAACTTCCAGTGGAAATTGCACCCCTCACCTCCCTTTTGTGCCTTTGAAAATCTTCCCCTACATGTGTACCTTGGAGTCTGAGTTCTCCTTTCAACTAGGCACATAATCAATCCACTGTGCATACGTATCTGTCAACTAAGCATTTCTTTATAACCCTTTTACAGCTGCAAGGACTGGCTTTTCAGAGTTATTTATTGCTGTATTAGCATTTTAGACAGTTTTTCCTTGAGCTAAGTACAGTAGTTGCTTGTTTTCGGCACCAGCGATCCGAGAGGCAGAGTCAGTGTTCTGAAGGGTCTTGGTCTTGTATTCTTTTGCCGTGTGCCTTTCCCTCACACTACGAAGGTCTCAAGTTTGAGTGCTGTGTTCTCTTTTCCGTTACATCGGCTTCAGGTGTGTAGAGCAGAGAACCCTGTGATCAAATATACACACCGACTCAGCATATCCATCGTTCCACAGTAGCAGCTCTGGATGTAGGACAGTACAGAAAAAAATCTAGCCCCAGATTCGCATGGGTAGTTAGGGGTCTAATTCCCATTGATTTCAGAGGGAGTTTGACTCCTAAATATCTCTGAGGATCTGAGCCCTGATGATTAGAGATGGTCAGGAATTTTCCCATGAAACGTTTTCTCATTGGAAAATGCCGAGTCATCAAAACTGAAACTGTCCGCGGGAAAGAGTCGGTTTATATGAGTTTCCCATTTTAAATCATTTTTGAAAAAAGTTTCGAAGTTGCCCCAACATCCCATATTGACATTTGAAAAAGTTGATTTTTTTCCAGTCGAAATGCTTTTCAGTTTAGATATTTAAGTTAATTTATAGTAAAAAAAAATAAATGTTTTTTTAAGTTCAAATCAAAAGTAAAAACATTGAAACGAAATGTTTCAAATGACCTAATCTGAAAAAAAAATTGGGTTCGTGAAACTTTTTGAGATTTTTGACATTTTTGTTCTGATTCGAGAGGGGTAAAATTTTCAAAATTTTGAAAATTCTGATAGGATGGGAAAAGCATTTCCCACGGAGCCCTAGCAATGACACATTTATCTGATTCTTTCTTTTTTTCTCTGTCAGATATGTGATCTCTAATGAATACCAGCTTCTGGTAACTGCTGTAGACTGTCTTTTATTAATGCCTTACCTTATATAGTACAATTGTTACTGAAGGGAATTTGACACTGGATGTTGGCACTGGAAACTTCAGCTCTCTGTTTTTCCCCCAAACACAGTGCTGAAAATCACCCTCACTTCCCTGCCCATGTGCCTGATCTCAACTCATAGAATCATAGAACCCTAGAATACCAGGGTTGGAAGGGACCTCAAGAGGTCATCTAGTCCAACCCCCTGCTCAAAGCAGGAACCCCCAGCCAGGGCTTTGTCAAGCTTGACCTTAAAAACCTCTAAGGAAGGAGATTCCACCACCTCCCTAGGTAACCCATTCCAGTGCTTCACCACCCTCCTAGTGAAAAAGTTTTTCCTAATATCCAACGTAAACTTCCCCCACTGCAACTTGAGACCATTGCTCCTTGTTCTGTCATCTGGTACCATTCAGAACAGTCTAGATCCATCCTCTTTTGGAACCCCCTTTCAGGTAGTTGAAAGCAGCTATCAAATCTCCCTTCATTGTTCTCTTCTGCAGACTAAACAATCCCAGTTCCCTCAGCTTCTCCTCATAAATCATGTGTTCCAACCCCCTAATCATTTTTGTTGCCCTCTGATGGACTCTTTCCAATTATTCCACATCCTTCTTGTAGTGTGAGGCCCAAAACTGGACACAGTACTCCAGATGAGGCCTCACCAATGCCAAATAGAGGGGAATGATCATGTCCCTCGATCTGCTGGCAATGCCCTTACTTATACAGTGCAAAATGCCATTAACCTTCTTGGAAACAAGGGAACACTGTTGACTCATATCCAGCTTCTCGTCCACTGTAACCCCTAGGTCCTTTTCTGCAGAACTGCTGCCTAGCCACTCGGTCCCTAGTCTGTAGCAGTGCATGGGATTCTTCCATCCTAAGTACAGGACTCTTCACTTGTCCTTGTTGAACCTCATCAGATTTCTTTTGGCCGAATCCTCTAATTTGGCTAGGTCCCTCTGTATCCTATCCCGACCCTTCAGCGTATCTACAACTCCTCCCAGTTTCATGTCATCTGCAAACTTGCTGAGGGTGCAGTCCACGCCATTCTCCAGATCATTAATGAAGATATTGAACAAAACTGGCCTCAGGACCGACCCTTGGGGAACTCTGCTTGATACTGGCTGCCAACTAGACATGGAGCCATTGATCACTACCCATTGAGCCCGACGAGCTAGCCAGCTTTCTATCCACCTTATAGTCCATTCATCCAGCCCATACTTCTTTAACTTGCCGGCAAGAATACTGTGGGAGACCGTATCAAAAGCTTTGCTAAAGTCAAGGAATAACACATCCACTGCTTTCCCTTCATCCACAGAACCAGTTATCTCATCATAGAAGGCAATTAGGTTAGTCAGGCATGATTTGCCCTTGGTGAATCCATGCTGACTGTTTCTGATCACTTTCCTCTTCTCTAAGTGCATCAGAATTGATTCCTTGGGACCTGCTTTGTGATTTTGCCAGGGACTGAGGTGAGGCTGACTGGCCTGTAGTTCCCCGGATCCTCCTTCTTCCCTTTTTTAAAGATGGGCACTACATTAGCCTTTTTCCAGTCATCCGGGACCTCCACCGATCGCCATGAGTTTTCAAAAATAATGGCCAATGGCACTGCAATCACATCTGCCAACTCCTTTAGCATCCTCGGATGCAGCCCATCCAGCCCCATGGACTTGTGCTTGTCCAGCTTTTCTAAATAGTCCTGAACCACTTCTTTCTCCACAGAGGGCTGGTCACCTCCTCCCCATGCAGTGCTGCCCAGTGCAGTAGTCTGGGAGCTGACCTTGTTTGTGAAGGCAGAGGCAAAAGAAGCATTGAGTACATTAGTTTTTTCCACATCCTCTGTCATTAGGTTGCCTCCCTCATTCAGTAAGGGGCCTTTTTATCTAGTATGGACAAGCTCTTTTCAGACTTGCACCCGAACAATAGAAACAATAGAAACCCTACTATCCTTGGTGACCAAGTCTGTTCCTGATTCAACATCCAGACTAGATTGTGACTCAGACACCCGTGCTGCATCTGTGTTATGCCAATAGGAACAAAGAGTATCAATAATGTATTTACTTGCTTTAGCAACAAATCCAGCTCTCCCTTAGAGAAGAAGGTCGATGCGATGGGTCAGGTGCTAGCCTGGGACTTGGGAGACTTGGATGCAACCCCTTGCTCTGCCACAGAATTCCCGTGTGATCTTGGGCAAGTTATTTAGTCTTTCTGTGCCTCAGTTCCCCATTCATAAAATAGGAATAATAGCATTGCCCGACCTCCCAGGGTTGCTGGGAGGGGATCAGCTACTCTGGTAATGAGGGCAATAGGAATACCTGAGATGACACTGAGCAAATGTAATGCCAACAGACCCTGGTCGGTGGCTGGGATCCAACCTGGGCCCTCTGAAGCTTAATACGGGGGCCTCTATTTCATGAGCTAAAAGATACAGCGCTCTTAGCCAAGGCTGTAGCAGACTCATCAATATCTGGTCTAGCTGCCACTAGAGGGAGACAGAGTGCTGCACCAAGCAGGCCTGGGTTACATAGGTGCCACTAGAGGGGGACAGAGTGCTGCACCAAGCAGGCCTGGGCTACACAAACTCAAGGGGCAGATACTTTTCTGATGACCACACTCAACGCTGGGCACTACTTAGAAATTGGCTAAGACCGTCGGTGGCTTTATGCATGATGAAAGCTCAGTCCAGAGGAAATTTGGGTTATTCATGCCCATTCTAAGGACAGACCATTTTGCAATTCTGAGGCTGTTTCTCAGCGTGGTAGGGGAATAGCGTCCGCCTGAATTGGTTCCTGTTAGAATAGCATTTCTAGTTCCATTAAGAAAAGTAAATACAGCAATTCACTTTCAACCACACTTTATTTTTCTTCAGCAAGGTGGGCAACGAGTTCCTTTGCTGCAAAGATAATTAAACTTTAGCTGGAAAACAGCTGAGCTGCAGTTCGCATGGGGAGAACAAAAACTATAATAAAAGACTGTTGTAATGAATGTTAGATTTTTTTATTGAGGGTGCTGGAGCCAGTAACTGCCAGCTCCCAGACTAAGTACAGTCTGTGCTGACACCCAGGGCCTACATAAGAGCTGCCTGAGTCTAAACAGACAGAAGAAGGGGCATTTGATTACCCTGCAGAGTGATGGAGTGGTCCTGAGTATCTAGATTTTTAAGCTTTAACAATCATGCTTCATATTACAGTTCTGCTTGTGACTAGCTTATGAAGAACTAATGGATGTTTGATTAGATAGAGGGTGGGCAGAATTCAGTTTTTATATTTGTTTATACTTTTGATGGGTAATATTGACCGTTTTTATGACATTTTTAATTGTTATTGATTTTTAAATTTCCACAGTTGTGGGAAATAATGGAAGGGAGGTTGTCTAAGAATAATTATGTAATGATCGTAGACACGGAGCTTCAAGGTTAAAGATTTATAACCATTAAAACACAAACGGTCAACATCATATGTCAAAATACAGATTGCAAGACCCGAAGGGACCGTTGTGATCATCTAGTATAACACAGGCCAGACAACTGTCCCAAAATAATTCCTAGGGCAGAGCTTACAGAAAAACATCCAGTCTTGATTTTAAAATTGTCAGTGACGGAGAATCCACCAATACCCTTGGTACACGGTTCCAACGGTCAATTACTCTCACCTTTAAAAATGTACGCTTTACAGACAAAGCAAACAGTCGTAAATCAAACTCTTGCTGCATTTTTCTTACTTGGCCTATGTGTCTCTTTTGATGATTACCAACGGAAATATGTTTTCCTCGGTTTGTGTGTGCGCGAGTATGGCGAAATTGACATTTGCTGATAAAAATCGAATCCTTCGAAGCCGAAATATATCAGTAATCAACCGTTGCAGATTGTTCTGGTGACCAAACAATCGCTGAACACTCTGACTCAGAACCAGCTATAACACTGATTAGTGATGTCCTTATACCTTCTGTGATGCATGCTACTTGGGTCACACTTATAACCTCTGTTCGTCCTTTAGTAAACATATTAAATGGACCAATTTAATTGTGATGGGACAGAAATTCAGCTGGTGTAAATCAACAGCTAGGGATCTGACCTAGTCTGTTTTCCCCTTTTGAAACTGCTTTACCCTCCAGCCTCCGTACTGCAGTCTCTCCTGGGCCCGTTTCAAATGGTACATCTTCACTGTGTTCTTCCCTTCCTGTTTCCTTGCCTTGTCACCGGCCTGGGTAATTTGTTCTCTGCAATGGAGCCTTAGATCTCGCTAGTGTTCCCTGTCAGCTCTGTGTTCTTGGGGAACCAGGGCGCAGTACCCAGCCTGACGAAAGACCTCCCTGCCCCCCCAGCCTCTGCTTGAACCAAAGCCGATCAGCAGAAAGACTTACCAAAAGCAATGAAAAGGCCGTGGGAGACACTCCGGACAAGGGTGACAGAATTAAGGAAACTCCCCTAGCCTCATTTGCATCGAAGGTGGGACAGGGAGACATCCCCTTTAGCATGCAGAATGGAGAAGAGAGATTCCAAGGCTAGAACCGCACAGAACTCTGGGACCAGAAAAGCAGGGAAGCACTGCATCATGGGG
Organism: Trachemys scripta elegans; assembly: GCF_013100865.1. Taxonomy (NCBI): domain Eukaryota; kingdom Metazoa; phylum Chordata; order Testudines; family Emydidae; genus Trachemys; species Trachemys scripta. The sequence continues at coordinate 4,203,182 of NC_048299.1, read as the reverse complement.
GATCTCTGCTCCGGATGTTAATGAACCCACACCTGCACCCATCCAGCTCAGTAGTTATCAGACCAATTCTAGTAATAAATCCTTCATTGGCATCCAAAATACTGAAGCTGCCTAATTGCATTGTGAGCTCCCGCGAAGGAACACAGCCCATAGCCAGAAATGAGCAGTTCCTATCGTCTAGCCTGAACAAAACCACTTTGGTATCCTCCCTTGAGCCATCAGTTTACCCATAAACAAATCTAGTGTTCTCCCTTGAACCATTGTTCTTTCCCTACAAAAACCCCCTACCCATGCTCAAGTAAGTGCCTGGATCCAAAATCGGCATCACTTCCATTGGGACTTCATCTTCTCCTGACTGATCAGGCTGGGGGCTCTGCCTGGCTCCAGCACTCCGGACCCTCAGCTACCACCATCACCTGGAAACCCCGATCAATTCAAGCTTCATGGAGTGATGAGAATCCATCTCTCTCTCTCTCTCTCTCTCTCTAGGTATAGCCTTCTGACCCTGACTTGTGTGATCAGTTATAGTTTTCTAAACCTGACTTTTATAATCAAATTTAAGTTAGATTTAATATTATAACTGTTTTGTTTGTTTGGCTCCCCTTGTATGGTTATTACCTGGTGTAACAGGATGCTGGCCAGGAGGTCCCGAGCCAGCCCCCTGTTAGCCCAGCTCCGATTAAGAAGCATTAATTGGGGCTGGCTGAGTATGCCACGCCTAACTGATAGAAGGGAAGCACCTGCAGGCCTTATTAGCTAGGGGGCTATATAGGGCTGGTAGTAAGGAAGTGAAGGGGGGAGAAAGGAAAGGGAGGAGCCAAATTCTGTGCGGCCCTGGTGGCTGGAGAAGCGAGCTGTCCCCCAGGTGGCTGGTTTGGAGTGGTCTGTAAATAGAAGGCGGTGGGAGCTGACACTGTAAATAAAAGGCACTGGTGATTGCACCCAGAAGAGGTCTCTGGCTGAATTGTAGTGTGAGGACGAACAGGAGAACCTCATTACACCTGACAATAAATAACTTTCATGGTTAAGCTGGTTGCTTCTCTCTCTCTCTCTCTCTTTCCCCCTCATGGGTGTTTATTGGCTTCCCCATTCGCTCTGCAGCAACGCTCCTCGTACCTAAGCTAAAGATCCCTGCAGCGCCCAAAAATCCTGTGGTGTTTGCTCATCAAGTGGGTTACTACCAGAACAACTGTAATGTGAAAGTGGAGATAGGGACGTGCTGAACCTGGGGCATATGAGGGTGGCAGGTTAGAAGTGCTGCTCGACCCAGCCTGCTCAGGCGTGCTCTATACCCTCATGGCCTAGGAGGGTAACAGCTTAGAAGTGCGGTTCGACCCAGCCTGTTGAGTCCAGGGACATATAAGGGGTCAGCTTGGGAGAGCTGATTAAGCCGGTCCTCTCAGATGCGCTCTGTTAATATGTGTGTGTGTGTGTTTATCTGATTCTGGGACTGGAAGAACCCAGCCCTGGGGAGCCTAGGTCCTGCAGGATAGCTCCATTGTGATGGAACGTGCAGATGGGAGAAGTAGAACTCCATATGAGAACCCCAGTGACCCAAGCAGTGCATTGATAGAAGTACAGAACACCCTCCCCCAGAAGAGTCACCCTAATAAATGAGCAGACCCCAAAGTAACGGGCAAATCTGGTAACAGTAGTGACTGCGGGAACTTGCTGTCTCGTCTCTCTGATCTGATTGTACGGGAAGGCGTTTGCCTTACCTAGCCCTTACCTTGCTGTTGCAGGGGCTCCTTCCTTAAACATTGACTCAGCTCCGTTGGCTTGCCCTGTTGCTGAGGCTTCCCTTGATCTCGAAGCTGCCATCAGTTGCTTGTGGGCTGCTCTTATCTCTCACCTCCACCCTTCCTCTGCTGAGCCCCAGCCGTCGCTAACCAGCTGATAAACAAGCGGTTAGTTTTATGCCGCTGAAATTAATCTCTCGCTTCTTGTAAGGGACCCGAAAGCAGAGGCAGATTGCATTCTGAATAGAGCTCTGCCCATCAGATATGGCTCCTTCTGCCTCTCTGCAGTGAATTGGCAACGTGGGCTGCTCTCTCTTCTATGCAGTCCAGTCCCATGGGGAAATGTTCTCTCTCCTTTCTGCCAGCTTGTGAATAACAACACCACATCAGTTCCTTGCATGCTGACACCCATTCCTACCCATTTCAGGGTGCAATGCTGCATTTAGAGGCCTACCTATGCATAGGTCTATGTAACAACCATTCACCTTAGTGATCTTCCAGGTCTGAAGCTGGGACCCTCTGCACCACAGACATCTGCCACTTGAACTGAAGGAGTTACTCCATTAACTGGCATCCGTAGTAGGCTGTTATCCTCTGGTGGACCAGATGCTAGATGGGAAGGTGGAACCCACTGCACAAAATAAATATGTGAGCTATGCAAGGTCATATCCTCATTTGATTTGACTCTCTCACCAACTAAGAATCTGACCCACAAAACAAATTCCAATGGGGAGGAACTCCTCCCAGCTCCTACTGCCTAAAACAGAGTGACTCCCTTTAGATCACCTGCTACAGATGCTCTGTGAGGTTCTCATAGGTCCCAGCTCAAGGCGAAGGGCAGGACAAACACAATCAGTCTAGACACAGGGTTGCACTTATCGATCCCAGTGTCAGGCTGTGAACTTACACCCGTAGGGATGGGTGGCAGGACTGCAACTTCCTCTGGCGTGCGCCCCCTGCAAGGGGGAGGTGAATTCACAGAGGGCCTGATCCAGCAAGGTGCGAGGTACCTGCAGCTCCCTCTGAAGACAATGGAAGAGTTGACGGGGCTCCGCACCGCACAGGGTCTAGTCCAGACCCAAGCTCAGCCTAGGGAAGGCTTCCCTGGTACTACTGCTGCCTCCAGTTCCTGACTGGAGCCTTCGTTCGGTTATTATGCAAGGCACCCACACGACGGGCTGGGGTCAGATCTCGCTTCCGGTGGTGATTCCCAGGGAGTTACTCTGGCTTTGCAGAGAGCAGAACTAGGTCAGTCTGCCATACCATCTGTTGCCGTGAGGGTTGAAACCAGCCCTAGAGCGAGCCCGAGGCGCAGAAGACGTAAACAAGAGTGGCTCTATGGAAGTCAACGGAACCAAGCCTACTTCTGCCAGCTGAGCTGCTGGCCTTGCTGCCCGTATCCAGCCAGTGCCAATTCCCTCTTAAAGAAGTTAACTTTCCTGAAGGGAAAATGACTGCCTTATTAAAAGGGTCACGAACCGAAGCCTGTATTGCTCTGAGATTATGCCATCATCTCCTGTGCTGCATGTCTCAACTGCATCACCTAAGTTACACGGTCACCTTCTCCCTCGGTTTGTGCACAGCATCACCCGTGGTAGGTGACCCAATACAATACAATGAGCAGTCATGTAACGCCAACAGGCCCTGGATGTCGGCAGGATTGAACCTGGGACCTCTGAAGCTTAGTGAATGAGCCTCAACTGTATGAGCTAAAAGCCACCTGGCTCTTAGCCACAGCTGTAGCAGACTCATCGAGCTCTAATGGTCTAGGTGCCACTAGAGGGGGACAGAACGCCACACCAAGCACGCCTGGGTTACATAGGTGTCACTAGAGGGGGACAGAGCGCCACACCAAGCACGCCTGGGTTACAGTCAGTCATTAAAATCTTCTTACAAGGCACATGCTTGTGATTCAGAATATTTACTTGGTTCATTTGACCCGAGTGAAGTTAACCAAAACTGGAACTTGCTTTACTATGATTCTGTGATCCTAATTCAGAGGGGATAGACCAGGTGGGGGCAGCTGGACTCCATGGCACTAACCTTCGACGTACACGCCTGCTTACTGATGTGTGCTGGGGTCTTGGGGAGGACAACTTAGAAGCCAAGGAGCTGCCAAAGTAGAAATAGGATGGGTAGCACTTCAGCCTATGCCTTCTTGCATCCCCCTGTTGGCTGTTTTCCTCGCTAGGCTCCTCTTCTGGTGCCGTGGGGCGTAGGTGACACCATCCTATGCTCTCTTCTGTTCACCTAGTCTTCCTTAGCCTGTTGCCGCCAATGGGCCCAATTTGGAGGCTAGTTAAGAGAGGGAATGGGCCTTGTCAACTTCATGCTGGCAAGTGGATAGGAGTCTTATGTTGGTGTCAGGCATTGTAGCACCGGGGGTATCTCAATGAGCTGAAACCACATTAAGAGACCAATTATCTTTCTTGCAGATAGAGCCCTCACGCTGCAGTGCCTTCCTCCCCTAGAGCTGGCAACAGGTGGCGCCACTCACCAAACAAACGCCGCTTCACTTCCTATTCCCACAGCCTCTCTCTCAAACCTCCCCTACCTGCAACCTGGCTAGTGTGGGAGGCCCATTGCAGCATGTGCCAGGGAGAGGACACCGAATTCAACCCTAGCAATTTCCTTCTTTCCCCATGCATCCAAAATGCCAAGATGTTGTTTGCTAAGATATACCACGTACCAGCCAACCCCATGAATTTGTCAGATGCATTTTACATTAGATTTCCAACGACAAATTGACATTAATGGAATTCAGCAGCATCCATCTTTTCTTTAAAAAAAAAATCTAATTACTGGGGTAACAAAATTGTGTATCTCGTTGCCGACAGTGCCATGGGATATTTAATAATGACAAGTGGTCGGGATGTATTCTTTAGGTGCCAGCAATATCCTAGGCTCTGTGCAAAACACAAGATATAGACAGTCCCAACTTTGAAGAGCTTATGTAATAAATTGACAGAGTGTGTGTTGAATCGCTATCAAGTGGTTCGTCTGCATAAAGCATTCGTAGATAACAAGGCCAAAAGGGACTATTGTGATCATCTATTCAGACCTCCTGTCTGCCACAGATCATAGAATCATAGAAGATTAGGGTTGGAAGAGACCTCAGGAAGTCATCTAGTCCAACCCCCTGCTCAAAGCAGGACCAATCCCCAACTAAATCATCCCAGCCAGGGCTTTGTCAAGCTGGGCCTTAAAAACCTCTAAGGAAGGAGATTCCACCACCTCCCTAGGTAACCCATTCCAGTGCTTCACCACCCTCCTAGTGAAATAGTGTTTCCTAATATCCAACCTAAACCTCCCCCACTGCAACTTGAGACCATTGTTCCTTGTTCTGTCATCTGCCACCACTGAACAGCCGAGCTCCATCCTTTTTGGAACCCCCCTTCAGGTAGTTGAAGGCTGCGGTCAAATCCCCCCTCACTTTTCTCTTCTGCAGACTAAATAAGCCCAGTTCCCTCAGCATGTCCCCCAAATAATTCCTCTTTGAACTAGAGCATATCTTTTAGAAAAGCATCCAGTCTTGATTTAGTAGGATAACAGCCTACTAGTGCTGCCAGGTTACCGAATTTCTCCTTTAGGTCAAGAGGCAGAGCTTGGACTTTCATGCTACTGGGGATGGGTTCAAGCATTGCTGATCTACGGGAGGGTTATTACAGTCTAAAAGACAAAGCAGGAGGATATCCTGAGGCCTAAATCTTCAGAAGTGATCTGTGATTTTTTTTTTTTTTTGTGGGAGGCGGTGCAATTTAAGACCCATGAAAGGATTTTCGGAAAGTGCCGAGCGCCCTCCCTCTGACAATCAGGCCTCTTTCAGAGTGTTCCCGGTTGGGCACCCATAATCACTTTGGAAAGCTTAAGCAGTCTGGAAGTGGTACAACTGGGAGGAAGTTGTGTAATCACAGCCTGTCCTGCTGCTTGCCTGTCACTCACTACAGTCACCGCAGCATTTCAAAGGAGCTCGCATTAACCGAGGCAGCGGTCACTTCTGTTTCAGCGAGCAAGAATGGTCCAATTTTTAAACCCTTGTTAAAGAGGGATTTCCGAATAGCCCATTAAAATATGAAGAATGGTCCTGTGGTCCCACAGCTATGAAACTTTTTTTTTCTTCTTTTTCCTCCTGCGTGCGGTTGGGGTGAGGGCAAGGGGGGAAGTATTTCAGTTCGACGCGATTAATTATTGTTTAAAATAGAAAAAATATCCCTGGGGCATTAGTCATTACCATAGCTGATGACTGGGTTTGCTGAACATTAACTGCTTGTTGGCTTTGGGACAGTTAACTAATAACAGACCATTCATTCATTGCTGATAAGGCAGGGTTTTTCCTTTCCCCCCCCCCCCACTGATTAGCAGGAAAGTGGGCACCAGCAGCCCATAAAACTCATAGCAGTTAACAGGCCTCCTGGGAGTTGGGGTGGGGTGAGTGACTGGCTTTCATAATATTGGAAGAGCTCTGTGGCTCTACGAATTATTTTAGGGGCACTTCTCCTGCCTGTGTAGTGCAGGAGGTCAGACTAGATGATCACAGTGGTCCCTGCTAGCCTTGAACCTGTGAACGTAGGGCTTTCCAGATGTGCCTAGTGGGAACACTTTCAGCTGCAGGGAGAATAGAGTGCAGATCCCGTGTGTTCCTAACACCCAAGCCCCCTAGCTCCCCTGTGTTGGGAGTTCCCCGGGTGCCGGGACTTTGACAAGAATAAGGGGCTGGAATTGAGGTGTGTCACTGGTGCACTATGGTGTAGTTATATCACTAGGGGGCGCACACTTTGGAGTTTCGCTGGGTAGAGCTTTGTTGCACAGGGCAGGGGCGCCATCCTCCCACCCCCTCTATTTCACAGACTCCCTGCAAACCTCCCCCACCATGCCAGGGGCTCGGTGTGACCCCAGTCTTCCTCCTCCTCCCATACTTGGGTCCCCATTCTCTCCTCCTCAGTTTGAGCTGTCAGTCCCACTCCCCTCCCCATGTCCCCTATTCCCCTTCTCCCCAAAGGCAGGAGATCTGTCTGCCTCCTCATGCCCACCTTCCCCTCCATGGCAGGGGCTCTGTTACCCCCCTCTTCCAATCAGTGAGTGGGACATTGAGTGAGGCCAGGAGTTTACCCTCACTCTCAAAGGCCTGCTGTACAGCCAGTCTTTCTACCTGCGTCACCGTTTAGAGATGGATTTACCGTTACACTGGTACAACTCCCCCTTCCTAGCAGGGACGTAGTTATACCAGTGTCAAGGTGCTTTAACAGCATAGCTTATGCCTCATCTGATGTGGGAATAAGCGATCCATGTATAAGCATATTTATATTGCAACCACACCTCGGGGGGGAGGTATTAAAGAGTTACAACTTGTGTGTGCACAAGGCCTTCTTCCCGATGGGTCCAAACAAAAGGGCTTGAGAAAGAGAGCGGATCGACATCAGCGCGGTTGGTAAAGGGAATGATGCCCACCCTCGAGTTGGGGCATATACCATGGCAGCCGTGGGAATAGTTTGGGGTGTGATGTAGAAAATCTTGTCCGAATAAAGAGCAAGAGATAAACTTAAGAAACCACTGTCTGTTATTATTGCTACATATAAAGTGCCCCCCAAAGTGTGTCAGGCATGAATATAGAGATCTGCCCCACGAGCTTATAATCTAAACTTCTACACAGGAATTGCTAGACTGGCTCAGACCCTGTACTCTAGCCAGTATTCTGTCTCTGACAGTGGTCAGCACCAATTGCTTCAGAGGGAGGTGCAATAAACGCCCTACAGAGTTCTTCTGATATAACCTGCAGTTTCTTCCTGACCCCCAATGGTGAGAGGTTGTCTTAAGCCCTGAAGCATGAGGCTTTATATCCCTTCCAAAACCTGCCATAGTTTTTATCCTAACTACGATAACTCTGAATATTGTTATTAGACTTCTAAAGATCCAATCCTTTTTTGAATCCTGCCAAGCTATTGGCCTCAATGAATACTCGTGGCAATGAGTTCCACCAGCCAAATGCATGTTGTGTGGACAATAATTCCTTTTATCGGCTGTCAATGGCTGGCCTTGATCATGTTGTTGTAACCCTTGTCCTACGCCCCTTTATGCACTAAGTGAGAGTTACAAGCAATAGAGGAATAGGGTGCGGAGGGACCAGGGTTCGAGTAATAAAATCACGTTTGATCAGTAATTGCACACACCGTCTTGATAGCCCTGATGGATTTTTTTTCAAATGCTATATTTAACTCACTTCAAAGGTAACCGGCGTCTGCTTTGAAATTGGGTCTGAGCCTTGTCCGTTGGTGTGATTATGATACATTTTGAATCTGATTTTCAGGTGATGGCTGTGCACTTTGAAACTTTGCACCTGCGTGAGTTTATTAATAGTACAAAGGCTTATCCACTCCTGGCATGCTTCCAGAATAGCTTTTCAGCTTTAAACTCACCCCTTCCCTTATATTCCCGAGCAACTCTCATATTGTAGACTAGCCTATACTGCCATGCTGAGAGACCCCAACAGAGATACGTGTTCTGTCTGTACAGCATCTAGCGCATAGAATCATAGAATATCAGGGTTGGAAGAGACCTCAGGAGGTCATCTAGTCCAACCCCCTGCTCAGAGCAGGACCAATCCCCAACTAAATCATCCCAGCCAGGGCTTTGTCAAGCCTGGCCTTAAAAACCTCTAAGGAAGGAGATTCCACCACCTCCCTAGGTAACCCATTCCAGTGCTTCACCACCCTCCTCGTGAAAAAGTTTTTCCTAATATCCAACCTAGTAAGAGAGAGAATCCCTGCCCCTTATTAATTATTATTATTATTACTATTCAAGTGCTAATAGTCCAAATAGATGGGGGAGAAGGAGAAACAAAGGTGAAGCGATTTACTCTAGGCAGTGCAGCCGGCTAGTGGCAGACACCAGGTCTCTGAATGCAGTGCTCTACCCATTGGACCATCCTGCCCCAATTTATTTCGATGAGAGTCTGCCTTTAAATGGAACTGTATTTATTGTGCAGGTGTGGCACACGAATCCCAACTGGCACTAGACCTGTTGCGTCAACAGCCCAGGGTACATCCACACTGCAAAAATAGACCCGCAGCGGCGAGTCCTCGAGCTCAAATCAGCTGACTCAAGCTCCTGTGATGGGGCTAATAAAAGCAGTGTAGACATTTGAGACTGGGCTCTGAGACCCAGCCCCTCTTGCTAGGTTTCAAAGCCCGAGCCCAACCCTCTGCACTGCCATTTTTAGGCCTGTAGCACAACCCCCAAGTCAGCTGACCCAGACGATGAGACTCGCTGCTGCTGTTCCCCCCCCCCCAGTGTAGACGTACCCTCAGTCAGTGGGATAAGAGACTAGCTCCAATTACACGAGCCTAATATTAAGAGGGGCAACATGGTGCAGTGGCTTGCGTCTGCACTGGGTGTAGGAAAGCTGCTGAGTTCCAACACTGACTCTCCTTTTGACATGCCGGATGGTTAGGGGCAAATCATTTAGCCCTTTGTCTGCTACTAAGCCAGAACTGGGCTGGCTCCAATCATACACCTTAACAATGCTTTGCTATCTGGCTCTTTCTGTCTGCTTCGCCGCCATAGGCTAGGCACCTCTTTCTGCTACCTGTCCCACAACACTAATTCATCCCTTAAATAGCCAGTGAGAGATGGCTCAGTGGTTTGAACATTGGCCTGCTTAAAGCCAGGGTTGTGAGCTCAATCCTTGAGGGAGCTATTTAGGGATCTGTGGTAAAAATCTGTGAGAGATATCACTAAAGGCAGGTGACTGGACTTGATGACCTCTTAAGGTCTCTTCCAGTTCTATGATTCTAGAACTCCTTGGCATGCATTTTAGATCATTTCTCTCCTTCTCATCCAAATCTCCACTGATCTGAATATTTGACGTCCAGGTACCAGGTCGGGCAAAAGAGAGATGTAGCCTTTTATTTTATTTAAAGTGAATTTTGTAATGTGGTATTCCACCACCGTGGGTTTGGCTCTGATGGCTACAGTTTCAAGCTTAGCAGAGTGAAAGTCCCCTCTGCTGTTTGCTTCAGATTTAGAGGCCCTAGGAACACGTCAAGCCCAAGGATAGTGACCACAAATCCATTCGCAAGTACAAGGTCTAGTCTGTTTTACAAGTTTTATGAAAGCTACAATTAAAGTTATGAATACCCACGCATAGAGAAATTCTATACAAATCTATGCACAAGTTACAAATATAGTTATACTCACATCCTTAACAGTGTTAGGGTCTGAGGGATCTCTTATGGATTGATCATCAGTAGAGGGATGGTTTCTGCTGGAGTTTCCCATAGGGAGCTCAATTTTCCTAATCTAGGCACCCTCTTTTATAATGTAATTCTGATTATATCTCATTAGCATTTCTGCACATAATGCACCCTGCGGTTAGGGCATGTGTTAGAAAAATGTGATTAAGGGGTATCTTGTAAGCAAAAACGTTACTTTTACTGTTAATTTTTCACAATATCAGCCATTGGTACATCTTTTCCCGTAATCTTAGGGCATTGGGTTATTCTTTGGTCACTCACTTATATCAGCATTTCTTAACTCTATGACCTAGTATGGCTAAGCTAAAATCTTGCAGGCCTCAGCCTGTAGGCCTTGCGTTTCAACCCTACTTACTTAGAGACCTAATACATTATTATTCTGGTCAATCTTATACTTCTATAACCCTACAGTTTAACTCTATTTAGCATACAATGGTTATATTTGACATAACATGTTAATTAATCATAACATCACACAATAAATTAACAATAAACTAAAATAATTGGTCACAGAGGTTTACTGGACAGCAGGTGTCATCAAAAAAAAATTATGTTCTTTCAACTACTCCAGTGTGACTAAGAGTAGAACTGTGCAGAGGACAGTGATTCCATTTCATGGAGGATATTGGAATTTTGAAATATGACTTTATTCCGGTTTGGAACCAACACCTACAATATAGACATATTCCGCCAAACAGAATCAAAACATTTATTTAAAACAAATCCGAATGACTCGTTTGGCATTTCACTTTGAAACTATTTACCAGGTGGACTGGCAGGAAAACAGGCAGGTTTTTAATGGATTCCTGCCTGACTTCCATCACATCTTCATTAAAATCAAACCATCACCAAAAACCACTCTGGTCTCCGAGGGAAAACTGTTCCACTGGAGAATTTCTGACTAGCTCTAATGCAGACCTTTGTCTAGCATGAATCATCATACAGTATATTTTCAGACCATTTGTTTTGTGTGTATTGTCACTTGTTCCTATCCTTTCATTTCAAATTTAATAAGAGGTTTAAAAGAACAGATTTTCATGTTGCCTTTATAACTTTGCCATTTGCGCTTGTTCCCAGCAATATGCCGCTCTGTTGAGTTCTAATTTCAAGGCCTGTATAACAATAAATAAATAAATGGAGATATCCTATCTTCTAGAACTGGAAGGGACCTTGAAAGGTCATCAAGTCCAGCCCCCTGCCTTCACTAGCAGGACCAAGTACTGATTTTGCCCTAGATCCCTAAGTGGTCCCCTCAAGGATTGAATTCACAACCTGGGGTTTAGCAGGCCAATGCTCAAACCACTGAGCTATGAAGATGAAGCAGGATGTAAAGGGAACATTAATATTTGCTTAACGAATGGAAAGTAGGGAAGGTAAATTACAATCGTATTTAGAGAATGAATAGGCTTTTTCAATGTTGTTTGTGTTTCACTTAGTTTTGAGTAGAAACTTGAAGTTTTCCTCCATTGCTTTGCTTTACCTGAATGAGGAAATCGAAGCAGGGAAATTTTTCTCATCTTTTTTGTTGCACTCAGATTTAAGAGCCAAATTTTACTCTCCTTTACACCATTGTGATCCCACTGACTTCAGCTGGGAGTTGCTACAACTTCCTGGCAGCGGAATCTGGCCCTAAAGACAAGTGTGTGTATTTCTATTGCAGTCACAGCAAGAGGGCGCTGCTGAGATCAGGGCCCCATTGTGCTAGGTGCTGTCCATCCAAATGGCAAGTGGCAGTTCCCCCAAACAGCTCCCAACCTCAATGGGCCTGATGATGAATCATTATCCTCTTCTTACAAGTGAGGGATGAAGGCACAAAGATTGTCACCTACCCAGGGTCACACAGAGAGACCATGGCAGACCTGTGAATTGATTCAGTCCAATGCCTTAACCACAGGATCCTGCTTCTTCTCTTAGCAGCAGCCATTTGTAGATACTAGGAGCCCAATTCTTCCTCACTTGCAGGGGTGTTTTACCCACCTGAGTAAGGGCAGAGCTGGGCACAAGATCTTCACCCCCGAAAAAGTCTAGATGATTGAATGAAAGGTTTGAGCCAGTTCTGGGCTGGTCAAGCTCCTCATACGGCTATGCCTGTGCACCTTAATCCCGATTTATGACACCACCTCCTTCTGTTCCAAACTCCCTCTGCTCTGCCAACGTGCCTCATTCTGCTCTACTCTACTCGTGAGTGGTGTGGAGAAGGTGAATAAGGAAAAGTTATTTACTTGTTCCCATAATATAAGAACTAGGGGCCACCAAATGAAATTAATGGGCAGCAGGTTTAAAACAAATAAAAGGAAGTTCTTCTTCACACAGCACACAGTCAACTTGTGGAACTCCTTGCCTGAGGAAGTTGTGAAGGCTAGGACTATAACAGGGTTTAAAAGAGAACTGGATAAATTCATGGAGGTTAAGTCCATTAATGGCTATTAGCCAGGATGGGTAAGGAATGGTGTCCCTAGCCTCTGTTTGTCAGAGAGTGGAGATGGATGTCAGGAGAGAGATCACTTGATCATTATCTGTTAGGTTCACTCCCTCTGGGGCACCTGGTATTGGTCACTGTCGGTAGACAGGATACTGGGCTGGATGGACCTTTGGTCTGACCCTGTATGGCCATTCTTATGTTCTTATTAGGCCTCAGCTGGAGTATGGTGTCCAGTTATGGGCACCACATTTCAGGAACGATGTGGACAAATTGGAGAAAGTCCAGAGGAGAACAGCAAAAAATGATGAAAAGTCTAGAAAACATGAGCGATGAGGGAAGATTGAAAAAAATGGGTTTGTTTAATCTGGAGAAGAGAAGACTGAGAGGGGACATGATAGCATTCTTCAAGTACATAAAAGGTTGTTACAAGGAGGAAGGAGAAAAATTGTTCTCATTAAGCTCTGAGGCTAGGACAAGAAGCAATGGGCTTAAATTGCAGCCAGGGTAGTTTAGGTTGGACATTAGAAGGAACTTCCTAACTGTCAGGGTGGTTAAACATTGGAATAAATTGCCCAGGGAGGTTGTGGAATCTCCGCCATTGAGGTTTTTAAGAACAGGTTAGACAAACATCTGTCAGAAATGGTCTAGCTATTATGCAGTCCTGCCTTGAGTGCAGGGGACTGGACTAGATGACCTCTCCAGGTCCCTTCTAGGCCTATGATTCTATATTTCTATGATTATTTCAGTCCTGCCCCCCTCCCCACCGCACTCTACCAATGCATCAAACCCTGTTATTCCAGTCCTTGGCCTAAGCAAATATTGCCAGTTACACCACATTGTATAGTGGTTGTGTGCTAATCGCTACAGGTGGCAAATGACAAGTTGCCAAGCGGATGATGCCTGGCCGTAATACTTCTTAAATCTGAACTCCAGACATAACAGATTCATGCAGTAAAGGTCCATATCTGGAAGGAGCTGAGTATTCTCAACTCGCATGGACTTCACCGGGGTTGAGGGTACTCAAGACCTCACTAAATTTGGTCCCCAAGCCACTCTATCTCCAAAATAATGGATCTGACAACCAGGAGTCAGATTGGCGGTTGGCGGGGGGTGAGGAAAGAGGAAATTATGGCACTCTTCCAAGCTCCACCCACAAAATAAGCTCCGCCCACACACGACACTAATCACAACAAAAGTCCAAAAAATATGATAATGCATGTTCTTTGGGCTCCAAATCCATCCATCAGATCATGTTTGGCTTCCCCACTGGACGTGTTGAGCTTTGCTTCTCTTTGGGGGCCTCAGATGCCCTACTGGGCTCTGCTGGGCCCTTTAGGTTTGGGTCCATGATTGTGGGGTGGGCAAAAGGTGCCTTACTGTCCCAAGCCCACTCACTAGCGGTGCCAAAACCAGCTGTCATTCATAGTAAATTGTGCAGATCATTCTAATATTATTCTCTCTCAGGTTTTGAGCAACGAGATAGTTAATACTTTTGTCAGCTTTGGCTGTGTAAGTTAGTACTCATTGAGATGGACGGAGCAGAATACATACCTCTCAGAATTACTGGAAAAACAGACTGATGTCCCTGCAATCATTAACTTCAAAAACCTGAACCGAGTGTAACCATGAGAAACAGACTTGTTTGCAAATGAAAGTTTAGATTTCTGAAAAGAGAAAAGCAGTATGGTACATCAGATTGGCTGAATTGGAGACCTGCCTACGGATCTGCAACAAGTTTGCCAATCTAAATCCCTGGGAGTAGACAGATTGTGCCACTATAACAAGTCTGTCAGCAAATACACACGTCACCAAAGCTGCCAACTGCTATAGAACCCAGGCCTACCAACACAAAAGCCAGTGACTCGCCCATGTCACTCAATGAGGTAACTACGTAGTTGTGAGTAGAGCTGGTAGAAATTGTCCGTACAAAATGTGCGTTCCAGCAAAAGTGTCCTTTTAGAAAACAGACATTTTCATGACAAGTTATTGACGTCTTTGCAACCTTGCCATTTTTGCAAAGACTTCTACAATACTTTTGAAATTGAATTAGTGTTCAAAATAGCTATTGAAATGTTTGTTGACTGAAAACATCTTTGATCAAGATTTGGATTTAAAAAAAAATGTCATGAAAACTGGTGCATTGAAAACTGTGTTAAAATTGTAAGCTCTCATTTTAAATTGTTAGGGGGTTTTCCTGGTCCTGTTGGCAGGGGAGGGGGCTCTGCAGGGAAGCATGTGATCTAGGGCTTTGCTCCAGCAGGCAGTCTGCAAGGAGACAGCCTAGCGCAAGGGAGAAAGTTATGCCTCTCTGCCTTATGGAGCAGCCTGCTTTGTCTCTCTGGTTTTGGTGCTAGGTGTTAGAGTTCTAGATTTTAAGTAATAAAGTCGCACTATGTTGCAACCTACCAGACATCTAAAAACAAATACTCTGATTTTTCTGCTTGTTTGCCATGAACATAACCAACTTTCATGGAAAATAGGTCCGTTTTGAACCCTGTGAGATGGAAACAAGTTTGAAATCTTCCTCAGAGCATTTCCTGTTTTTCTGCCAGCTCTCGCTATAAGCTTACCTTGGCCACTAGTGGGAGGCATGATCGCACCCCTGTCCTGCTGCCATGCATTGTGTCCGTAAAGGCGGTGAACTGCACCTCATAACGGCACAGTTGCATCCTGTAAAGGCTGTTTGTCGAATGAGGAGAGAGTGGAAGTTGGCTGCAGGACATTTCAACAATGTTACTTGGCCAAGCATAAGAATAAAGGAGCAGAACAGGAGGGAAACAGTCTTTAGAACACTTTTTTTTTTTTTTGGCCAAAATTTTAGTTATTTTGAGTTTAAGAACATTTTCCAGCTCCTCATTATAGACTCTCTCCGAGCTATAAATAGAGCCAGTTAAGCAGCACTGCATGGCTAATGAAATTTCCCTTTGATAATGCAGTTTTCAAATCACACTTCTGGTCTTTCCTCTGCTTTGAAGTCATGAGCTGGGAGGTCCTACGCTGCAAGGAGGTGAGTGCCCTCAATTCCCACAGAGTCATCTGCAAGGATCCGCTCAGCTATGTTCTCTCATTATACTGGAATTGTGAAAGGAATGAATCATATGTTGCAGTGGGAGGATCAGCTCCTGAATGTTATTGGTCAGGCATAAGAAAGACTAACGGGGTCTCTCTGTTTTCTCCGACTGCTCCATGCAATCAAGAAGAGGGGTCAGATCTGAACTGGTGTAAAGCAATCCTCCTCTGACTTCAATGGAGCAATGCTGATTTACCCCAGCAAAGGATCTGGCCTGAGGCGTAGAGGTCAAGCTGTTTATTCATTGGCTTCTTTGGGTCCGTCTTCACTACCCGCCGATACGGGTAGCAATCGGTAGCCGATACGGGCAGCCGATACGGCGGGTAGCAATCGATTTATCCGGGATCGATGTATCGTGTCGTGTTAAGACACGATATATCGATCTCCGAACGCGCTCACTGTCGACTCCGGAACTCCACCAGAGCGAGCGGCGGTAGCGCAGTCGACGGGGGAGCCGCGGCCGTTGATCCCGCGCCGTGTGGACCCCAGATAATTCGATCCAAGATACTTCAACTTCGCGTAGCTGAAGTTGCGTATCGTGGATCGATCTCCCCCCCCCCAGTGTAGACCAGCCCTTTGGGTGCTGGATGAAGGGGCAGCCAATGTAATTTTGTCCCTTCATCTGCAGGTCAAAGAGTATAATTTCCATAATGATCTCATCCATTCTTTTTAGCTCTTGCAAATTTAAATGGGGGAATTAGAAATTCATCTCTGGCCTGTGTTATGCAGGAGGTCAGACTAGATGACCAGAGTGGTCCCTTTTGGCCTTAGAATATCTAAATCTATGAATCTCCTTTCAGGCCACTAATGAAGCCAAGCACCAGTTTTCCAATTAAGCAATGCAGTTCTTAACGGTAACTTTTTAAAAGGGTTTAATCCTCTAGAGAGCTTTGAGGGCTGGCCGGGGAGGACACT
The DNA here is from genome assembly GCF_013100865.1 of Trachemys scripta elegans. Classification (NCBI taxonomy): domain Eukaryota; kingdom Metazoa; phylum Chordata; order Testudines; family Emydidae; genus Trachemys; species Trachemys scripta. The sequence continues at coordinate 4,186,787 of NC_048299.1, read as the reverse complement.
CTGGCAACAAGATAAAACAAACTCCCAGGATGCCTTGTGCTAGAACCGGAGTGTCGGAATTTATTGAGGGCTTTGCGTCCCAACTGCCTGCAGTTAAGTTGTGACACCCGGGCTGGGCTCTGCGGTCCTGATCCAGCTCCACTGAAGTCACCGTCTAAGGTTTTGGTGGCGTAGGTTTAAGCAGACAATAATTTCCATAGGCTAAGCAGTGTCAAAGCTGGTTGAGGACCTGGATGGGAGACTTAACTTCAGGTACCGCAGGAAATGGGAATCAGTGATCTGGTTGATGATGCTCTTCCCTCAGGTAGAGTCCACATTCAGTGTCCAAACCAAGGCCGCGACCGTGGGTGGTCATTAAGAAGCTGAACATCACTTCTTGCAAGAGTAGGGAGGCAGAGAAGGGAGCAAGCCAGTATCCAAGTTTAATCCGGATACTTTCTGTCTTCTTGCGATTGAATTCCCTGCACTTCTGGTTAAATAAAGTATGGGTCTCTTCCTGTGCTAAACAGCCATACTGATTCTCCTCCCAGTCACACCAGTATTGTACTGGTGGTATTTCAACAGCCCCCATCACCGTAATTCTGGGGCACCTCACAATCTATAATGGAGTCATCCCAATCGGGGAGTGAGGCAGGAAGATCAAGTGACTTGCCCAAAGTCTCACGGGAAGTCTGTGAAGGAGTGGGCAATTGACCCCTGTCTTTCATGCCCCAGACAAGTGCCCTAAGCACTAAACCATCCTTCCTTGCAAAGGAAGGTAACATTATGCCCCTTTTACAGAATGGAAAATGGAGGCACAGAAAGGTGACGTGACTTGCCCCAGGTCATTCAGAAAGTCAGGGTCAGAGCCAGGACAAAACCTAGGTCTCTTTTGTCTCAGTCCACTACCCGATCTATTGGATTGACTGTTTTCTTCCAAGCCTTCAGCTTGGCAACCCCGTTTCCTGTGCTCTGCCACTCAAGCGAGACCTTGTGCCTCCTTCCCCAGCCGCACTCCTGAGCATGGACTCTACCCTCTATATGGCAATGAAGCACATGTCTCTGGCAGCCAAGCCAACGCATGGGTCAGCAGCTCAGCAATTCATCGACTGATTTACCCCAACGGAAATGGATTTGTTCCACTCGGTTGGATATCTGCAGGCCAAGCTCAGTTAAAGAACTGCTGACATCTCATGGAACACTCTGGACAAACTTTCTGTTTCAAGAACAGTCTGTCTAGATAGTACACTACGTTTCCTTATCACTGCTATCACCAGGGCATTCGCAGGGAGCCAGGAGATGGCTGCTTCTAGCCCATCTGAAGTCAGAATCCTCCCTTTGGGATCTCAGTAGGTGTTCCTGGGGAGTTAAAAGCATATAGTGTCTTCAGGTCTGGATGAAGCAGAAGAAGTAGATGAATTCCACCACAGCAAGTGTCTTGCTTTTTTTTAAACTACTATTAAAGGACTTCTGCATGAAGAGATGTGATGGAAAATGTCTCTGAACATAAGAACGGCCATACTGGGTCAGACCAAAGGTCCATCTAGCCCAGTGCCCTGTCTTCTGACAGTGGCCAATGCCAGGTGCCCCAGCAGGAATGAACAGAACAGGTAATCATCGAGTGATCCACCCCTGTCACCCATTCCCAGCTTCTGGCAAACAGAGGGACACCATCCCTGCCCATCCTGGCTAATAGCCATTGATAGACCTATCCTCCATGAATGTATCTAGTTCTTTTTTGAACCCTGTTATAGTCTTGGCCTTCGCAACCTCCTCTGGCAAAGAGTTCCACAAGCTGACTGTGTGCTGTGTGAAGAAGACCTTCCTTTTATTTGTTTTAAACCTGCGGCCTATTAATTTCATTTGGTGACCCTTTGTACTTGTGTTATGAGAGGAGTAAATAACACTTCCTGATTTACTTTCTCCACATCACTCATAATTTTATAGACCTCTATCATATCCCCCCTTAGTCTCCTCTTTTCCAAGCTGAAAAGTCCTAGCCTCTTTAATCTCTCCTCATATGGGACCCTCTCCAAACCCCTAATCGTTTTAGTTGCCCTTCTCTGAACATTTTCTATTGCCAGTATATCTTTTTTGAGATGAGGAGACCACATCTGTACTCAGTATTCAAGATGTGGGCGTACCATCGATTTATATAAGGGCAATAAGATATTCTCCGTCTTATTCTCTATCCCCTTTTTAACGATTCCTAACATCCTGTTTGCTTTTTTGACCGCCTCTGCACACTGCGTCGACATCTTCAGAGAACTATCCACGATGACATCACCTGAAGACCAAAAGCTTCCACTTCAAATACCAAGTCCCAGAGCCATTCTATCGCTTAGAAACAATGGGCCACATAACCAGGTCAGCTGAAATCATTAGGGCCTCTTTCATTGCCTTCAATGGGACCAGGACCCAGCCTGGCTTGCGTTCCATCTTCTGGAATGCTGTTTTTGCTCCAGTTGCTGTTTTTGCTCCAGTTGCGAAGGCTAGGACTATAACAGCGTTTAAAAGAGAACTGGATAAATTCATGGAGGTTAAGTCCATTAATGGCTATTAGCCAGGATGGGTAAGGAATGGTGTCCCTGTTTGTCAGAGGGTGGATGGAGATGGATGGCAGGAGAGAGATCACTTGATCATTACCTGTTAGGTTCACTCCCTCTGGGGCACCTGGCATTGGCCACTGTAGGTAGACAGGACACTGGGCTGGATGGACCTTTGGTCTGACCCAGTATGGCCGTTCTTATGTTCTTATGATGGCAACTCATTGCCATCCGAAAACAGTCCAAAGGCTTCTCTGAAAGGAGTTGGGAATTGGACAAGTAGGTCTGGACCATCTCATAAAACCCACCGTCACTTAGCATCTTTATTGGCATCCTCAGCAGAACACCCATTTTCACTTGGGCAGGGGATCCTATCTCCCACTAGCGGTGGACCCCAGCCTGGAAAAGTCTCTGCTACCTACTGGCAGCTCATGACATCATTCCTTTAACTCAAGCCAGTGCTTTGGCTTGTGGTGCTAGGGGCCCGCGGTTCAGTCCCTGCAGATGAACGTGGTGTTTGAATGCTGCTCCGTGTCTCCTCTCAAACCCCAGTGTTTACTCGGCAAGTTTAGGGCTGAAATAGCCTGACAAGAGTCTGTGGGAGGAAAATTGCATGGCGGAACCTGTTCTTTGGATAAGCAAAAGATACCTGCCTCTCGCGCTCTTCACTGTCACTGAATGTACTTTAATGAATGCGACAGTGTTATCCCTGGTTTCCTGAGTTTCAGGTCAGTGCTTTAACCACAAGGTCATCTCTCCTGGGAAAACTGAGTTCAGTTCCAGGCTTGCCACCAACAATTTGGCCAAGTCACTTAGCTTCTGTCGCAGTTCCCCATCTACAAAATGGGTACAATAGATCACTACCTCATAGAAATGTAATCTATAAGTACTTGAAAGGTGCTCTGAATTCTACAGTAGTAACGGTGGGGGGCATCATACAGACACCTAGAAAAGAGAGTCCAATGCAGACAGTGAAATATATACATCGTGTTCTGTGTTACTTATTTTTCCCTATAAATGGGTCTGGTGCAGTTGCGACTGCCTTGCTGAATTGCACTCGTCAGTTTCATTCCAGCTCTCATTTATCCTTGCTCTTTTTGCAGCAGATCTTTTTTTTTTTTTAACATCTGTCCAAAAGTTCACTAAAACTGGTTTATTTTGAAAGCGGAGGAGGCTGGAGTCAGTTGCTGCAGCATGGCTTACTGAGAACGGGTGTGGACAAACCCTAGTTTGGCACGACGCTATCAAAAGAAAACTAGAGATGAGCTAATCAACAGGGATAAAAGAACCCACCTGAAACTTCCGGCCTCTCTCAACCGCAGGAAAGGGTGTCGGCCACACAGAGCTAATCCCCAGAACGGCCAGGAGGGGGCACCACCTGCGTTGAGTAGAGCACCCTGTCACAAACTCGATCACCATGGAGGGTGGGGTGGAGAATAGCAAGGAACACCTCATGCAGAGAAATTTAGCCAACCCGGCGTGCTAGGCAACACCTCAGAGGCAACTAATAGTGATGAGAGACACACCTCTCTTGAAGTCACATTAAGGTGGCAGGAAAAACTGTTTTTTTGGCATAGGTTTATATAAAAAGAATAATTAAAGTATCTAGTGTGGGACCCTGCCGTCTTTGGAAATAATAGGGCTGGACACCACTGGATTCCACTGGGCTAGGGTGGATCACACTGCCACGGCTGTGTGTGTGTGTGTGTGTGTGTGTGTGTGTGTGTGCCTGGTCTACACTGGGTGTGGGGTGGGGGAATCAATCTAAGTTACGCAACTTCAGTTACGTGAATAACGTAGCTGAAGTCGACGTACTTAGATCTACTCACCGCGTTGTCTTCGCTGTGGTAAGTCGACAGCAGACGCTCCCCCGTCAACTCCACCTGCGCCTCTCGCTCCAGTGGAGTACCCGAGTCGATGGGAGAGCGCTCGGTGGTCGATTTATCGTGACTAGACTAGACACGATAAATCAACCCCTGCTGGATTGATCGTTGCCCGTCGATTGAGCGGGTAATGTAGACAAGCCCACGCTACCAATGTCCAAGCTGTCCCTGTTCAGTGCATAATCTAGGATCTCATCCAAAGTGCTCCCTTCTGATAGCACCTCTTTTGTTCCCCTTATGGGGCATCTGAGCCAGAGACTTTCTCACCGTGGCTTGGGTTCCCTGGCAAACCCACAGTGATGGCTGACATCTGTCTGTTCAGGGGACATATTTTCACTGTCTCCTTGCCCGGAATTAGACTCGACGTCCGAGACAGTTGTGATGAGAGGAAAGTGTGCAGGTTTAACACATTACCTAACTGATCTGAATACAAATTCTCAGGTCTAGTAGGATTTTTACATGCGCTGGCAAAGATGTATTCCGTACGGTATTTTCCTTAGTGAAGACAAGGCCTATGAGAAGCAATGCTATCCAGTAGTTAGGGCACTGACCTGGAAGTCAGGAGAGCTGAAATCTCTTCCCAGCTTTGCTAGGATGTACAGATGACCTTGAGTTTACACTTCTTTGAGCCTCCTTTTACCCTCTGTGTCTTATCTGTGTAGAATGTAAGGTCTTTGGAGCAGGAACTATCTTACTGGGGGTGTGTCCTATTCTGGGAGGCCCTAATCTTACTTGGGCCTTGTAGACCCTACTGTAATACACAAAATAACCCTGTAAGCTGGAAAAAGTGATTTCTGTTGGTGTGCATGCCTTAGTCCTGGGGGTCGGGGAGCAGGTGTCAATCAGAGACTGAGTGCTGGAAGTGATCCCCTCTATCTGTCTTGGGTACTTAGATGCCCCCCATTAATCTAGTACCTGAGCACCAGGCTGTCTTCCACATAATCATCCTCACAATGCCAGTGGGAGGTACGGAAGGTTCCTTATCCCTATTCTATGCATGGAGAACAGAGGCACCGAGATTAAATGACTTGCCCGAGGTCACACTGAAAGCCTGTGGCAGAAAAGAGAATTGAACCCAGCGGTCTAAAAACCCAAATTAGCACCTTAACCGTTCTTGCTGCTGAAAGAGATCAGGGTGCACCCAGAGCTTAATATAATAATATATATGGAGATATACCCATCTCCAAGAACTGGAAGGGACCCTGAAAGGTCATTGAGTCCAGCCCCCTGCCTTCACTAGCAGGACCAAGTACTGATTTTGCCCCAGATCCCTAAGTGGCCCTTTCAAGGATTGAACTTATAACCCTGGGTTTAGCTGGCCAATGCTCAAACCACTGAGCTATCCCTCCCCCCTTTAATGAAATTGAATGACAGCGTACTTAAAACTGGGGTGGGGGGGAGGACCCAGAATTTTCCATGACTAACCTGAGGAACTCACCATCACAACATATAAAGATTAGTCTCCTGGATGAAAACGTCCACACTCCCACTAAAGCATGTAATTAACACTGGTTATGCTTGGTTTCGGTGCAGACATTCTGCTCAGCTTTCGTTGCTACTCTATGACATAATAGCAAAGGAAGGATGGTACAGTGGTTTGGGCAGTTGCTTTTCACCCCCCAGGGTGCAAATCCTTCCTTTGCCACAGACTTTTTTGGGAAATCGCTTAAACTCTCTGTGCCTCAGCTACCCATCTGTAAAATGAGCACAGGGCTTCCCTACTTCACAGGGGTGTGTTGTGGATTAAAAGTTGTGAGGTGTTCGGCTACAAAGTACTCCTGACATAAATGTGATTGGCTGCGCGAGTGATCACAAGCAGTGGGTGCATTAGAGCAGGAGACCCTACGCCTTTCTCCAAAACTCATCTTTTTCTAAACCCTAGCGAGAGGGAATTATGAGCTTTGTCTCTTTGCCGGCAGACAACAATGTTGAGTTCTAACTGACACCTCCAGCTAGGACAATTAACATGCAAAGGAATGGCTGGTAGACTAGAACGAAGAGAAGACAGCTTGGAGTCAGAGATGCTTATTGGCAGGATAAAACCGGGAACCGGAACTGTTTGGCCAAAGCAGCAAGTATAATCCTGAATGAATTTGGGGGAGCTGCAACAGAAAGAGAGAGGATGGACCTGGGGTGGAGGCTTGGGCGTGGGGCTCAGGAAATTGGGGTTCAATCCCTTTCTTTCCCACTTGATCTTTGCCCCCCACTGTTACATGGGGGTAACAATGCTTTCCTTCATCTGTCATGTCTGTTTTCAGGGCAGGGACTCTTTCACTACATGTTTGTACAGCACCTCGCACAATGGGGCTCTGATCTTAGTGGGGACTTCTGGGGTAATACAGCACCCACAGCTGACCAGTGCCAGCTGAATCAGGCTTCAGGGCTATAAAATTGCAGAAGAGATGTTGAGGTTCGGGCCAGAGCCTGGGCTCTCCCCTTGTGGGGTCCCAGAACCCAGGTTCCAGCTGAACCCGAGTGTCTACTCTACAATTTTATAGTCCCTCAGACTGAGCCCAAGTCAGCCGATACAGGCCAGTCGTGGGTGTGGTATTGCAGGGTAGACATAACCCTAGGTGACACTGGGATACCAATAATTCCACAGGAGACTGTTGTATCATTTGGGGGTGACACTGGTGGAACTCGGACCCCTTTGTAGATCAAAGGCCAAATCTGATATCCAGCAGAAAGATGCTCACTGGCTCCAGTGGCCGTTGGATCATGACCCGAGCCCTGAATGATACAGCCTGCTAGACAAGCAGCTTAACATGGCAGTTCCTGGCTAGGGGCAGATAAAAAGTAAGAAGGGAACTAGCACAAATTGGGCTCCAGAGGTGGGGATTAAAGGCAGATGGCTTTTAACCTGGGGAATAATCCATTCCCAAACCCTATCCTCCCACCAATAACCAGGGGAGAAGTTGTTCGTGTTATCAGTGCCAAAAACAGGATATCTAGGTATACAAGGAATTGCCACATGAGTTCAGATCCAAGGTCCATCCAGTCTGGTATCCCACCTCTGAAAATGGCTAGAACGAGGTGCTTCAGAGGAAGGTACAAGAACCCCCATAGTGAACAATCACAAATAACCTGAACATGGGCAAGTTTCTGCTGCCTGTCACATATTGCTTGGCCTATGCCCTGAAGCAGGAGAGTTTATATCATGTATCTAACAGGACTGTGGATCCATGAGAATGTTGAATCTTGGTCTGATTTCTTTATGGTATCTTGTGGCAATGAGTTCCAGAGGTTAATCCTGGAAGGTTTTATATCTTTTACCAGTCTTTAATTAGTTGCCATTAAATTTCATTGGCTGTCTCCTGTTAGGGGCTATGTAGAACAGCACAATTTACCTCCTGGGAAACAATTAATCAGTGTAGATTCAAAGGTCAGAAGGGTTCACTGTGATCATCTCATCTGATCTCTTGTATAACACAGGCCAGAGAACTTCCCCGAATTAATTCCTAGAGCAGATCTCTCAGAAAAACCTCCCATCTTGATTGAAAAGTTGCCAGAGATGGAGAATCCATCACAATCTTTGGTAAATTGTTCCAATCGGTTAATTACCTTCACCATTAAAAATTGTATGCCTGATTTCTAGTGTGAATTTGTCTAGCTACAACTTCTAGCCATTGGATCATGTTACGCCTTTGTCTCCTAGACTGAAGATCCATTATCAAATATTTGTTCCCCTATAAACTGTGATCAAGTCACCCCCTAACCTTCTCTTTTTTTTAAGCTAAATACATTGAGCTCCTTGAGTCTATCACTGTAAAACTTGTTTTCTAATCCTTTGAACCATTCTTGCGGCTCTTCTCTGAACTATCTCCTGTTTATCAACATCCTTCTGAACTGTGGGCACCGGAACCAGACACGGTATTCCAGCTACGGCTGCAATCATTGCAAATACAGGGGTAAAATAACCTGTTCACTCTTACTCGAGATTCCCTCTAGTATGTCCTCTCTTCATCAACCCTTCCCTAAGAAAAACAGTCCCAATCTTTTCAGTTTCTCCTCGGCTGCCCAAAGCTGATGGATAAGCCCCTCCCTACTCGAATGCTATTCAAGGTCAACCTTGTCAGAACAGAATGTAAGCCAGACTTCTCAGAATATTCTTTCCCCAGCCCAGAGGAGAGGACAGGGAAAGACTCCAAGCCAGTGGACATGGATGGGAGGTTTTCCAGCGTCAGTGTGTATGGGTCCCCAATCTCCCCAACTGTCAATCCAATACTCAATTCACTGAAGCTTTTGTTTGTAGGAAAGTCTTGTGACATCGTTGGTACATGTGGTAGAACAGAGAGGGTCTTGTGAGCAGGTTGTCTCTGGGTATTTATATTTTAAAGGCCAGATTCCTCTGCGGCTGTGTATTGGCGGAGAGCCATTGAAACCTCCCCCGATGGCGCGAGGAAATACTTCTGCTTGTGGGTCTGGTTTTCCCCACAGATGACTGAACAAGGTGCAGTCTCGCGGTAGGATGGCGGGCCACTGCCTTTAGCTCCAAATGCCCAGCCAGAGTTAGACACCAATGCTTCCTGCGTACCGAGGAGGGAACAGAATTATTGGAAAGGAGCAGGGGAGGGACCTTTGGGAGGAATGTCAATATCCCCCAATGGTTTATAGTCATGAAGTCACAAACACACAAGCCCAGGTGAGCAGGGCTGAGCTACAGTCATTATAGTCCACTTACTTTTCCAGCCAGGAAAATACATATACCTGTGCACTTCTTTTGGGCAACAGTGGCATCCGGTGGCTAGCTAAGTTTTGCTTTTAAAATCGATACTCAGCCCCACCACCTCTCAAGAGGGACTAGTGGTTAGAGCAGGGGAGAGTCCTGGGAGTTGGGAGTCCTGGGCTCCACTTTGGGAGACACTGGGTTAACTCATCTCGCTGTGCCTCAGTTTCTCTTCCTGTAATGTGGGAATAATGATAGCGGAGTTGTGAGGATCAACTCATCAACGTCTGCTAATTGCTTTGGGGGGGTGAGGCGGAAGGCGTTGCAGAAGTGCTAAGTATTATTGGAGGAGTGATGGCTGGCTGCCCAGTGCAGTGCCTGAGAACAGTGGGCTTGGACCTGCTGTTTGCCCTGGAATAGAGTTTTTGGAAAGGCAGAATGCGGAGGACTGTCACAAGGAACAGAACCTTGGGAAGTCTCTTCTGCTTGATCTCCACCATAGCACATTTCAGTCTTCCTTCAGGACTCTCCCTGGCACCACCTACACGTACTAACTGTCGTGGTGTTTTGTTTTCCTCATGAGGAAAACCCTCTATTAGGAGAGTTGAATACTTGCTACGAAGCAAAAATGTGTTGACCATACAGCTGCAAAAACAAGACAAAAGTATGTCAAAGAGGCTGCTTATCACCTCAATGAAATAATGTGTCATGTCCCTCTGGTACATGGTAGATTCTAGCAGGTCAGGCTTCTGTAGCAAATATAGACTGGGTACTTCTGAACAAGATACGCACCAGATGTGTTCCTCCTAACATCCTTAATGCACTGCCAGGTATGGCTAGGGTTGTTGTAAATAAAGTATTTCTCACACAGCGCCACCTGGTGTCCGAACAGCATAATAGAGTTTAACATTCCATTACCTCTCCCCTTTTAAGTTCTACGTTCCTACCATTTCATTTACAAATATAGACTATCACCCGATCTTTGAAGTTCAGTACATATCAGTCTAAGTGTCTCTGAATCATACTGCTTTTCTAATTACACCACCTGAACGCACAACAACCTGTCTGTCCACAACAACATCTGGCTGTCCACTAGTTGCAATGACCGGCTACGGCCGGTTTGAAATCTCTAAGTCACCGCCACTGGTAGAATTTGCTCTGTTAGTTCTTTCTGAGGAACAAATTTCAGATGTTGATGGTTCCTGTTGAACTCTCCACTGTCAGTCTAGATCTTTGAATTCTGTTTCCTTGAGACAGCGGGAGCTGTCCACCCTTTTTCTTCATCCAATTTGATATGAACACAATCACCAGGTTCTAGACCCAGCAGTTCTCTGAGTGACGTCTATTGTCAAAGTGTTCGTAGGCTCTTTTTGCCTTTTTATCCGATTTGTCGACTCTCTTCCTATCTAGCCACTTTGGCGATAGGTTCTTTTCCAAAGCTGGAACGGTAGTTCTGAGTTGTCTTCCCATCAGGAGCTGTACTGGACTACATCCAGTAGCTGCTAGTGGTGTTGATCTGTAACTCAGAAGAACAAGGAATGGATCTTCCTGCTGTAAGTCTTTCTTGGCTGTCTCTACAGCTCTTTTAGCCTCTCCATTCGCTTGTGGGGAATGTGGGCCGCTGGGAATATGATCAAAATAATATTTCGTTTGGAATGACTTAAATTCTGCTGCAGGAAATTGTGGTCTGTAGTCCATCACTGGTTGTTCTGGAATAATGAAGTGAGCAAAAGTGCACTGCGGGTTCTTGATAACACTGCAACATGTTATGTCTTTCAAGTGCATTATTTTTATAGACCTGGAAAAATACTCCACTCCATCCAGGTAATGATGTCCTCTGAATTCACATACATCTGCAGCTATTCTTTCCCAAGGTCTATTTGGTAGGGGTGTTGCGTTGCTCTGGACTGTCAGTTCTGCAATGGCCACATGCAGATGCTTTGTTTATGCCCTGGCTGATGGCTGGCCACCACACTGAGTGGATGGCTTCTTCACGCCATTTAGTTAATCCTTGATGTCCTTCGTGAATGGGGTTTAGAATTTCTCTTCTCGTTTGGTTTTGGAATTATGATGCAATCATCTTGAATCAGGAGTCCATTTGACTCGCGTAATTGTCCACAGACCACAAAGTAGTCTCTGGTCCCGTCCTTAGCATCCCTAAGATACTCAGGCCAGCCAGTCCCGATATAAATTAAAACTTCTTGAACTTGCATGTCTGTCGAGGTTGCTTTTTACAGCTGATCCAGTCTCTTTTCTGACACTGGTCTGTGTGTCTACACAGCATCCCCATACACCTTTGTCATCTTCGAGCTCACAGGTAGTTGAGTGCAATGCTGGGCTCCATGACAGAGTGTCTGCTACGACCAGATCTTTCCCTGGAACATATTTACTAATTCAGGTAAATTGCATGAACCTTATCAATAGATGCTGGCATCTCAGCCGTGCTTGATCCAAGTCTTGTCTGTTGGGTGATGTATTTCTAACTGTTTTACTTTCTGCATGTTGTTGGAGGGGTTGTGACTTTAATGTTGATCCCGGAGGGATGGCTGCTTTTTTCATGTGTAACATTTGTATTTTTTTACCATTTTTGTATTCACTATACTGAGCTGTGCTGATTTGAAAACATCTACTGTTCTTGCAAGAGGGGACATCTACACTGCAAAAAAAAAAAAAAAACGTGGAAGCACATCTCAGAGCCCAGGTCTACAGACTTGGGCTCATGCTATGGCACTAAGAAAGCCACGTTAGATGTTCCGCTTCGGGCTGGAGTCTGGGCTCTGAAACCCGCCCCCTCCCTGGGTTTTAGAGCCTGAGCAGGAATATCTACATGTCTGTAAGCAGGGTCTGAATGAATGCTTCCCTGACATTCATAGCTGGGAGGGGGAGAGACTCCGGGCATGGTATGTAAATACAGTTTGCTCCTACTTTGCTGAGATTTGCTTAGATATTCAGCAGATGGAGCGGTGTTTTGCTCATTGTAATCATCTTGGCTGGTGTTGGGTCACAAATCACCTTGGTATTAAATGCAGGGGTAGTGAAATACGGTTACCAATGTTGTAATTATTGTGGGAATACAGGGAAGCAGGACTGTGCTTAACCTGTTCCAAATGGGGGGGCGGGGGTCACCCTTAGCAGAGAGGACATCGCCCTGTGAAAGTAAGAAGAGTGGGAACAAGCATCTCGGTGGCCTGGTCCGGAGGTTGCATAACCCGCATCCTAGGGGTCCTCTCTAGATTGGCTTAATCTGTTCTTCCCCACTGTTCAAAGAATAGAGCTAAATAGGCTTCGCTAGGAACCTCTTCTGTTAGTTGAATTGCTCAATGCGAGCTGAAACCAGTTGTGGTAGGATTGTGTTTCTGCCCTGCCTGCTAAGAGCTAATATCACTGAGAGCTGAAATGACTTGAGATGGGCCAGTGTTTCTGCCCAGCCTCCAAAAGAGCTGAGAGACGGATGTGCAGAGGTCACAGCAGAGCGGCAGAAGGTGACTGACAGTCAGCTGGCGAAAAAGCGGCCAGCAGGGCGGCGGTGGAGAGGTGCGATAAGCAGCCGGCTGGGTGGCTGGTGGAGGGGCGCGGCAGGAGCGGTGAGCAGGTGGCCGGTGAGTGGCCAGCGAAGTGAGTAAGATGCCTCTTTACACCCCCTCCCCCCAGCAGGGTGGGAGGTGAACTCTGCAGATGAACCTCTGAATTCTGGGTCTGCACTGATCAAGGACAGCAACTGTGAGTGGGGTGCAGAGAAGGCGTCAGGCATGTGAAAGGGAATTTTGGGTTGCTGGACTTAAGAACCTGAGGGGAAAAGGACACTGCCCAACTTCCTTGGGGGTGGGTCTTTTACACACGGTTTATGTTTATGAACCCTGTTTGTGGTGTTTTCCCAAATTAACGCCGAGTTACGTCCCTCTTTTTATTAAAAGTTTCTGTTCTACACTCAGACTCTGTGCTTGCGAGTGGGGCAGTATTGCTCTCCGAGGCACCTAGGGGTGGTGTGTACATTTTCCCAGGTCACTGGGTCAGGGGGTTAACCTGGTTCTTTGTCGTATTGATGGAGAGGAACCCCTAGATATTGAACCTGGCCCCGGTTGCTGCTGGCTCCACCTGGCAGAAGGGTGACATGTCTATTTGTAGTGCTGTAGCAGAAGCCCTGCAAGCCCGAGTCCATAGACCCAGGCTCTGAGACTCACTGCTGTGGGGTGTATTTTTTTTGCAGCACAGACATACCCTTTATTGTGTTGAACACTATGGCCTATGCCTAAGGTCTAGATCCACAGAGATCTCAGTGCCTAACTCCCACTGAAATCAGGCGGCTAAATACCTGTGAGGCCCATAGCCTAAGCCACTATATTAATAAACTTGAAATGTATGTACCAGGCACTGGATGGAGACGAGACAGACACAGAACACCCAATGGGTTCTTACTGATACTAGAGTAGCACCTATTGTTGAGTAGCACCCAGATGCCCTAAGCAAGATCACAGTCCTATTTGGTTCTTCACTGTTCAGATACATAGTCCCTGTCAAAAAAGGTTACAATTTAAACAAAGTATTCTGCCTGTTTTTACATCCCAGTGAGGATCTGGGCCTAAATGACTTGCCCAAGGTCAGACAGGAAGTCAGTGGCAGAGCCAGGGCTCGAACCCAGATCTCACTGCCTTAAAAGCAAGGCCATGCTCTGTCTCAGGACACCCTCCCTTTCATCTACTACTCCACCCCGAGCTGAATACAAGCTAGCACCCTCCCTGTGCCAGGTGTCATGCCCTTCTGCCAGTCTCCGGAGTGGAGTGGGATGATATTTTTCCACTCACACTGGAGGGGAAAATGGCGTCCTTTCTAAACCAACAACTTAAATGGGTGAGGCAGCTTTTGGTTTCATTGTCAAAACCAAGAATTGTCAACGCTGAGCTTTTGAATGTTGGGGGTTTGGGTTTTCTTACCCCTTTCTTCCTTTAGCCTCCCCCCATTTCCCCAGTGGCTGCAATGCAACGAATGATGGCAAAGGAGTCAGAAGTCTTCCACTGTCTCCTTTTTCCACTCCTGCTTTTTGAAACCTCCTCAACTGTGGCAAGGTTCCTCGGTGGCAGAAAGGAAAAAAATTTAAAAAAACCACGCACACACCTACACGCACACATGGACATAATTTTATTGCTGTTAGTGGCGGGAAGGGTGTGCGGGGGCACGGGGAAGCAGGGTTTCAAAGAAATACTAGGGGGAGAAAGTGGGTTGTTTGGTTTTGAGCCCTGCGCAAGGGAAACAACTTAAAAAGTTTAAGCAAAGTTTTTTTTCCCCCTTTTTTTTTTTAAATCAGCTGTAAACTTGAACCATCCAGCTCCCTAAACGTAGCCTTCACTGATTCCTGTTTGCTGGTTGGTAAAATAAAAACAGGGGAATCTTGTGCCGAAAAGACACTCAAAATTATAACGTCCAGTGCCCGCCACAAGCTCTATAGGAACACAAGAATGGAAAGAACTTCCAGGCTCATCAAGTCTATTTCCTCTGCTATTCCAGTCAACACTCCCTCGTCATAAATCAAGCCTCATCTTCTACCACTGAATGGGGCTGAATGACACAGTGAAATGCAAACGCTGGCCTTAAATGCATGTACATAAACCTATCCCAGTTGATTTAGTGCTCCACAAGAATCAACTCCTAGCAACAGAGGCAGCCGCTCAACCAAAATAGACAGTGGTTTTTAAAGCATTGCTTCCAGAGCTGCTCCAGGCTCTGATTTGTGAATAAACTAGATTTCAAAATGGAAAACAATTGTATGTTACTAAGGCATGAGTAGGAGCAGAGACGGATGACAATCTGCTGTGGACTGGGAAGGAGGTGGGAATGGACTTTTCCCTGCCAGTCACATGCTGCGTCTGAGATGAAGATTTCAGAACTGCCCCCCGCCTCCCAAGCCCAGCAAATACTAAAGGGTTACCCTGGGATGAGATCCCAGAGAAAATAAAGACTGTCTGATAAGAAAGTCACTGAAGCCTGAAAGCACCAGAGAGAACAAAGCAACTGAACCAATGCTGACCGGCAGCAACTGTGGTCCTGTGGCAACAGAGCCACTGGGGATTTCTTGTTTTAAGTGGATTTAAGGCTGGGAAAAAGGCCTGGAAAAACAACACAGGAGAACAACATCTTCTCTTTGCTGCTGGTTTGTGGCTAACATCAGGGTGGTGCTGCTTCAGCACCATACGACCACCCCAATGCTGTCCCATCTTTGTTAAGGGCGCAACAATAGTGCTGCTAATTTTCCTTGCGAGGCCGTCAGCTGCTCAGAGAGACCTGGCTCAAATCCACCAGCTTCTTTCACAGAGGCTGCCAGACAGGCACTACAAGCCCGGGCCAGCTTTGAACCAGCAACACGGGGCACTAAGCCCACGTTCGTTCTCCAGAGCCATCCAGCTGCCTGCAAGCCAGGCTCATTCGCGTTGGAAATTGATTTGTCGCTTGTTTTGCTTCATCCCATCCCCCGAGGATTCCCACCCAGCCAACTTTTAAATCTGACCCCCAGCAGGTGACTTTATGGGTGATCTCTCCAGAGCCCCACAATGGCCAGAAAAAGGGGGGGGGGGCTGCCGAACGGTCCATCTCCCCCTCCCCCAGCCTAGGGTGGTCATCAGGGCTAAGAGCTGAACCTGGGTCTTTGAGGGCACTAGCCACTGGGCCCGGAGTGTCTTTTAAACAGGCTCCTGGAGTTATTTTCAATGTGCTGGTTTGGCCCAATTGCCTCTTGCACTGTGTGAATCCATGAAACGGTATCAATCTTTTCTGGGCCCTGAGGACAGGGCTGCAGACTGGTTTTACTCTGGCCCTGGCAGCGTTTACAGCAGCATCCACCAGTCGCTAATGGCTCCCCAAGGAGCTGTCTGCCAGCTGCGGATAGCCAGAGCACAGGGAACTCTGCCGATTTTCACCTCTCCCTAGCTCTGGAGCTGGCAAGGAGCCCTCATAACCGGCCCCTCCTCTAACTCGAGAGATGAGACCATATATTTCACTCCCTTTCTTGCAGCAGAATGGAGCAAGCATCAGGATGTGGTCAGTAATGGTTGCAGCAAGCTTCTGATGCAAACTGGGTTTCAAAATTTCGCTCCCATGGCTGGTTGCATTTCCTTCCATAATATACGTGGCTTTTAACACGTGCAGCTCGGCAGTAAGATCATGACTATCCTTCAACCTCATGCTTCAGGGCTTCAGCTGGTCACCTGTAGGGGTCAGGAAGGGATCCCTCCCCCCATACACAGGTGGCTAGATGTGTTCGGGAGGGGCGGGGGGTTGCTTTTCTTTGAAGAAGAGATTGGCTATAGCTGGAGTTGGGACCCTGGACGGGGTGTATCAGTGCTCTGAGGTGGTGCAGAGAACCTTCTGTCTATGTGCCTGCCCTGGTGTGTCTTGCTCCCATGTTCAGGGTCAAACTGATGAGGGTCAGGATGGAATTTTGTCCCAGCAGGTTGGCAGGGACGCTGGAGGTTTTTTGCCTTCCCCTGCAGCATGGGGGCGGAGCTCACCTGGGTAGATCTCACCTCATCTGTCCCCTGCCATTGCAGGGGCCTCGGTCACCGGGACACTCCCCATAGGTGACAGGTAGCGAGGGCTAGACGGGGGGTTCAGCCCCCCCCACCCAGGCACCTTCAGCAGCGACAGGGCCGGCTGCCCCCAGCAGGATGAGCAGAGAGAGTCCCTGGAGCCAGGCAGCAAGGCAAGGCTGAGGTCACAGTCTCAGGGGCAGGGGGGGCCAGACCCTCCCTCCCCGATGCAAGCAGAGCTGGGGCTGGGGCCAGCAAGGGAGGGAGCGAGACGGGGGGAAGGGGCTATGGAGGAAGGAGCCTGCCAGCCACAGCCAGTTGTGTCCACCAGTACCACTCCACAGCTCTCAGTCCCACTCCCCTCCCCTCCCCCCCATCCATGCCCCCCAGCTCCTGCTTCCACCCACCCAATCCCCTGCTGCCAAATAAACACACCCTAAACATCCTCCTTCAGCCCATACCCCCAGTAAACCCCATCCCTATTACACAACTTCCCTCTCCAATACACATAAGAACGGCCACACTGGGTCAGACCAAAGGTCCATCCAGCCCAGTATCCTGTCTACTGACAGTGGCCAATGCCAGGTGCCCCAGAGGGAGTGAACCTAACAGATAATGATCAAGTGATCTCTCTCCTGCCATCCATCTCCACCCTCTGACAAACAGAGGGTAGGGACACCATTTCTTATCCATCCTGGCTAATAGCCATTAATGGACTTAACCTCCATGAATTTATCCAGTTCTCTTTTAAACCCTGTTATAGTCCTAGCCTTCACAACCTCCTCAGGCAAGGAGTTCCACAGGTTGACTGTGCGCTAGGTGAAGAAGAACTTCCTTTTATTTGTTTTAAACCTGCTGCCTATTAATTTAACACACCTCCATAAAACCTCATGCTGCCCAGTCCCTCCCTTGCCCCTGTTCCCCATCAGCCCAAACCCCCTTCCCCCAATAAAATCCCCTCTTAAAACCTCCCAAGCCCCAAAATACGTTCTCCCCACCCCCCTCTGCCCCCTGCTACTCCACCACCCCTTCCCGCCCCCCAGCCCCTTCTGCTGCCCCCAACCCCCATGTCCATCTACCCTACAGATCAGCCCAAACGCCCCCACCTCCTGGCTGCACCAACCCCCATCTCCCTTCAATTGCTCCAGTCCCCTGTGACTCGCCCACTGGGCCCCTCATCCCGTTAGCCCCGGCATCAGCATCCCATCTTCACTTTGGAGTGTTACGTGGGACTGGTGACCTTTCTCCTCACCTCTCCATGTCTTCTTGGGAGGGGGGTCAGATGGGTAGCCCCCCCCTTCAGAGGAGCCCACCAAATCTGTGTGTGGCAACAGCCAATGAGCCAGAGTGGGGACCTGGGCCCATCCCCGTGGGACAGGAGCCACCATTGTGGGATGAGAGTGGGGCAGGCTTGCTCTCACCCCCACAGGGAGTCTCCTCTCCACACCAGGCCAAGAGAGAGTCAGCGATTCCCCTGCCTCCTCCCCCCCCCACCTACACATGCCGGGGGGGGAGGGCCAAGGCTAACAGTTTTACTCAGCCCCCCAAGAATATTTTCACCAGTCACCTATGCACCTTGATGTCTCCCTCTGACGCATCTTTTGGTCTCCTGAGGACTGACATGGTTTAGTCTAAAAATCTCTGGACTTAATATAGAATTATAGAAATGCAGGGCTGGAAGGGACCTCGAGAGGTCACCTCGTTCATCCCGCTGTGCTGAGGCAGGGCCAAGTACACGTAAACGTGACAGGCATTTGTCCAACCTGTTCTGAACCCTCCAACGACGGGGATTTCACAACCTCCCTTGATAACTTGTTCCAGTGCTTAATTATCCCTATATTTAGAAAGATTTTCCTAATATCTTATCTAAATTTCCCTTGCTGCTGATTAAGCCAAATGCTACTTGTCCTACCTTCAGTGGCCATGAAGAACTGTTGATCACAGATCTCTTTATAACAGCCCTTAACATATTTGAAGACTGTTATCAGGTCCCCGCTCAGTCTTCGTTTCTCAAGACCAAACATACCCTGGTTTTTAACCTTTCCTCATAGGTTAGGGTGTTCGAAATCTTGTAGTGTTTTTGTTGCTCTCCTCTGGTCTCTCCAGTTTGTCCACATCTGAAAGTGTGGCACCCAAAACTGGACACTGGTGAGGTCTCACCAGTGCTGAGTAGAGCCGGACAGTTACTGTCTGCTTCTTACATACAACACTTCTGTTAATACATCCCAGAATAAGCCCGTTCACAACTGCATCGTGTTGTTGGCTCATACTCAATTAAGGATCCACTGCAACCCACAGATCCTTTTCAGCCATGCTACCCCCTAACCAATTACTCCCCATTTTATAGTTTTGCATTTGATGTTTCCTTCCTACACGGAACACTTGGCACTTGTCTTTATTGAATTTCAGCTTGTTGCCCTCAGACCACTTCTCCCATTTCGCAAGATTATTTTGAATTCTGATCATAAGAACATAAGAACGGCCACACTGGGTCAGACCAAAGGTCCATCCAGCCCAGTATCCTGTCTACCAACAGTGGCCAATGTCAGGTGCCCCAGAGGGAATGAACAGAACAGGTACCCATCAAGTGATCCATCCCCTATCACCCATTCCCAGATTCTGGCAAACAGAGGCTAGGGACACCATCCCTGTCCATCCTGGCTAATAGCCCTTGATGGACCTATCCTCCATGAACTTATCTAGTTCTTTTTGGAACCCTGTTTAGTCCTCCAAAGTGCTCGCAACCCTTCCCAGCTTAGTGTCATCGGCAAATTTTATAAGCATACTCTCCACTGCATGATCCAAGTCATTAATAAAATGCTGAATGGTACCGGACCCAGGACTGACCCCTGCGGGACCCCATTAGATGGATCTTCCCAGTTTGACAGTGAACTGCTGATAACTACTCTTGGGGTACGTCTACACTACCCGCCGGATCAGTGGGTAGCAATCGATCTATCGGGGATTGATTTATCACATGTAGTGTAGACGCGATAAATCGATCCCTGATCGCTCTCCCATCGCCTGCTGAACTCCAGCTCGGCAAGAGGCGGAAGCAAAGTCGACGGGGGAGCGGCGGCCATCGATCCCGTGCCACGAGGACGTGAAGTAAGTAATTTTAATTCGATCTAGGATATGTCGACTTCAGCTACGCTATTCTCGTAGCTGAAGTTGCGTATCTTAGATCGATCCCCACCTGCCAGTGTAGACCAGGCCTCTGAGTACAGTTGTGTACCTACTTTAGAATAATTTCATCTAGACCGCATTCCCTTGGTTTTCTTATGAGAATGTCGTGTGGGACTGTATCAAAAGCTTTACTAACATCAAAGGTATATAATGGTATCCAGGTGAAATTGAATGGCCTTTGAGATACAGGAGATCAGACTAGATGATCTAATGCGTCTTTCTGACCTTAAACTCTATGAAACTTAATGAATTAAATTTAAAGGAAATACGTGGATAAGACTGATAGATCAGAAGGAAGGAAGGAGTTTACCCCTGATACTGTTGAATCAGCTGGGATTTGACAGTCTCTGTTCTAGTCTCTGAATGATCGTGTTTTATTTCTTTATGCCGTTCTGCTACAGAATCCTTTATCTCCATGGTGTACATAGGAAGACGGTGAGAAAATGGCCCGTAATCACACGTTACCTGAAATAATCAAATAGTCCACAGAATTTGCCAATAACTGACAACAAAAAGCCTTTGGCGCCATGGATTCTAGCTGCACCGAGGAAAGGGTGACTTTAAAAAGCCATCGATTTGTGAGGATATTTTGCACATTTAAAGGGTATTAATCTGAGAGTACTCATGATAAAAACTGACTTTTTTATATGCACAAGCCAGCAGATAGGTCTCAAATCTTTACCTCTTCCCCGCTCTCTTTGTGATGCCAAACCGAAGGTGGATTCAATGCAGTAGCCTAGAGGTTGCAGATGGGCCTGATTTGCAAGGGCTTGAGACCGTTGACTTTCATGATCAAATTCCCATCGGGCTGAGACGAGCTCCCATTGTCGCCAAAGGTTCAGAGTTTTCCAAGAGTTCAGGGGTGCTTGAAAACAGGGCTTTGATTGGGGCCGTAGAGTGAGGGGCCAGGTCAGAATCTGGATTCTGCCAATGTTTAGAGCTGGCTTCAGGCCCAGCTTGTGCTAAATGCTCAAAGCATGAAAATATTAAGAGAGAGAAACTAGGAGTTCACAGGTCGAGGCCAAACTGAGCCGTGATTTCCACCCCCTGCCATCCCATTGAATTCGCCATTTCCCAGTAGATAAAATAGCCCATTACATGCGGGAAAATGTACAGCCAAAACTACTTCTGCTGCTTTCAATGTAAAGTGCGATGCCCCTGCCCATCAGTGTGATTGTGTGAGATACTCCACCATGGGAGGGGCTGTTTTTGTATTATTTCCAGCCCAGGCAGATGGCTGGAACAATCTCACGCAATCTATGCCTTTTAAGATTGCCAGCGACATTCTGCAGATTCAAACTGTCACCTTTGAGCACTCATCGGAACTGAACTGTGAACTCCCTAGGAGCCTCGCCCAGGGCGAGATGATATCGCTCGGAGACTGCATGGCAGACTCATGTCCGCCCCTCACCTGCGCTCCATGCACCCGGTAGAACAAGTTCATCGGAGCTCGATAGTGCTTGGCAAGGACAGGCGCTCTCTGACTGTTTATGATAGCAAGGGTTGAGTTACATGCTCAGCAACTGTAAAAATAGCCCTCCTTGCTCCCCGAATGACTCAGCAAGGGCTCTTCCTGGAGGCAGCGATAAGATCATTTATCTCCAGTTGCCACCTACCCATCCTCCTTGCGTGGATTCAAATTAAAAAGCCAGGCTACTGCACACGGTTAGATCAGCTCTGAGAACACGAGTCGTGGCGTTTGCTAGTTCTGAGTCCCGTCACACGAGAACGCGTGTGTGGTCAAGAATGGCTGTAACTTACAAAGCCCGTCTGGTACAGTGGGGAAGTTGCCACTGTAGGCGGAACTGAGTGGTTTACTGTGATGTCATTTGCCGTTGGGATGGGGTCAGAGAAGCATCTAAGTGCTGCAATGCTTAGGCAAAGTGAGCCAGGGATCTCTGGTTGGGACGCTCTCTATTCACATGGATGTGAGGGGTACAGGCGCCGACCTTCTGATTTCCCCTGCTCCGCCCCAGGCCCTGACTCACTCCAACCCTTCCCCCAGAGCCCCACCCTGCCCCGCCTCTTCCCGCCGCCACTCTGCCTCTTCCCGCCCCATTCCGCCCCCTCCCTGAGCATGTCCCGCCCTCACTCCGCCTCTTTCTGGGGGAGTGGGAGGATCTGATCGGCAGGACCCACCAGTGGGTGCTGAGCACCCACTCTATTTTTTCCATGGGTGCTCCCTGGAGCACCCACGGAGTCAGCGTCTATGGTGAGGGAAGAATTGGGCCTGTACTATTTTAACAGATCTTCAGCAGTTGTAAATTAGCAGAGCTCCCCTGAAGCTGTATCAATTGACTCGAGTGGCAGATCAAAGCCAAGGAGTTTCAGGAACATTGCGGTTCTGCAGCTGGCTGCTATGAAGGAGTTAATTTGGAACAGGCAGGTGTTGGGAACACCACTGCTTCTCAGGGGACAATCTGCCAATGAGAGCTGGCTCTGCTGAAGGGATGCTTTGAACTTGCTGCTTCATTGAAGGAACGCCCTGGCCTGGTAAGGCTGGAGTGCTGCAGAAACTCAGAACTTTCTCCAGCCCCTCCAGTTCTTGTCAGCATTTGTTAAACCCGGTGGTTATTTTTCTGACTCATCTCTGAGCTTGTGCTTACCACTGATCCTGTCTCTACCTCAAGATCTGAGCTACCAGAGATGTAAACCCAGCTGAGCCAGCACCAGGGGCCTTCAGCCTGTCAGAGGGAATTGTGGGCGCCGTCTGAAATGTCCAAGGAAGGTCAGAGCGAATATCTCCCAATGCACGGTGGGAGGTGGAGGAGAGGATGCATTTTTTGTGATGTACCCCTATCTGCATCTCTTCGCCTCTCAGAGTGACCCTATGAGGGCTCCCTGGCTATTTGGTAATGCACTGTATGCACATGAATCATTAAACACAGCTGACCTATGACTATCAGCGGGGTCGGGCACGGGGGGGGGAGAGAAAACTACTCTTTACTTGGAATCTAGCTTTAAAGACAGGACTTAATAAATCAAGAATGACCCTCGGAGGTGGGAGGAAAAGCGAACAAGCTCAACCCAACATACCCTTCTGCCCTGCCTCTGTGTGACTAGAAAACAATTGTGGGACAGATCCCGGGCCATGCTAGAGGGCTCCCTGGCATGGGAAAATCCTCAGATAGCACAGACACAGCTTTGCCCGCCCTGTGCTGCCCCTTTTTGGTCTCCCCTGCCCAGGAGCTGTGGTCTGAGCATGCCATATTCTAGTGATCTCTGGCCAGCGTCACAGCCCTTAGACTATCATCGCAAGCCAATGTAACTTAGAGCAACCTTCAGTCTGCTCTACGTTACCTGAGGGGCCAAACTGGCTCCCCTGGGGACCAGGGGAGAGATGAGGTGACTCAAAGCTCCTGGGGATTTTAATGGTTTGTGCATCCTGCCATCTTGTATCAGGGAGAGGGGAAACTCTGGTTTCCTTTTGACAGCAGGGCTAGTCTGGTGATTGACAGATCCTACTCTGGGGCTGGATTCTGATCTCAGTTACATGGCTGTAAATCCAGAGTGACTCCAATGGCTCCACAGAGTCACTCTGGATTATCACCAGCATAGCTGAGCTCAGGGTTCAGACCTGGGTGTTTAGCAAAGCGTATCTGCTGAGGCATTGTGTTGAGATGTTGTTTAGTCGAACGCTGGCATTTTCCAGGTTGCCAATGAAATGAAAGATTGGGAAACACCTACATAGGTGCCCCTGGTCTCTAAAGGTTACGAAAAATACAACTGGATGGAAACAAAGTCCATCAGTTCATGAGAGTGGAACGCACGCCTGTGTCCCAATGACCCTTGGCCACATACACTGCTGGTGCTAATGAAGGTAAAGGACAAGCTAAATACGGTTCATAAAGAAAAATAGCAACATGAGGATTTTGTTCACCTGTAGGCCAGTGCCCCAGTCCTCCACTCCCTGTGGATGGGAAGCTGCTGGCTGCAGATGCTACCTGGGTCACCATGGCTGTCTGTTCCTAGCACTGTAGCCGCAGGTTTGCTGCTGATCCGATGGCAAGCCTGACTGTTGTTTGCCAGCAGCTGTTTAAGCAGAGTGTGGCTTTCACCCAGGGATTTTGCTTCTGTGTCTTTCAGGGTGCTTCGTTCTAGAGGAGCCGCTCTCTGATGATCTCGATTTGCATGGAACATTCCTGGAGTCCGGAAGGCCACCCTACCGTCTCCCAGGTCCCCCTTTGCATGTTGATCTCCTGACACTGATTCCATAGAAGGTGCATAAGGAAGGGGGAGATCAAGATAAAGGCACCATGTGTTTAGTCCCTCGCTTTGTGGGAGAAAACAATGGGATCCATCCAGGAGGCACCTCTACTCTTTCTCTCCCCAGTGTCAAGCTAGGGCTGGCGGAAGGTTTGAGGTGGCCGGAGCAGAAGTCTCAGCGGGATGGTCTGGCACAGGGCTTCAGCAGCTTCTGTTGAAAGAGGAGGAACAAAGGGGCATTCCAGCAGTGGCACCTGGCCTCCTCTGCAGCGATAGGTCACCTCTGCCATTCAGTGCATACCAGGGCTTTCAGCAAAGGGAGAAATGGCCCACCTAAGGATCAGAGCCTCAGCTGGTGTAAACTGGCATTACTCCATTGCCTTCTGCAGAGCAACACCAGTTTCCATCAGTGGAGGATCACGCCCCTAGCCTCTGAATTATCCTGCAGGAGCCTTACAATTCCCCCCCTCCTGCGCGGAGGGGGTATCTCTCTACAGTGGCTCAGTGGAATGCACACGCCACAGCAGCGCAGGTGGAACTGTAGGGCCCCAGGTCTGTATTTAACTAGGTGTTAACCCACAGTACTCACAGGTGTTTGCTTCCCTACATTCCTGGCCCCGCAGCGTTTTGTCCCGCCTCCTGCTAAATGAGTCAAGCTCCCCTTTAAGGATGTTTGTGATCCCGTGAGCACAGCCCCACCCCGGGTCAGGGGCGACTGGCTGGAGACGAAGCAATCACTGCAGCGAACAGCTGGTTGATTCCTTTTTTTTTTTTTTTTTTTTTTTGGCAAAACATTTTTCCAATGAAAAATGACCAAAAATTTTCATTATGCTTGAAATTTCCTGTTGTTTTGAAGAATCAGAAACCACCACAAAAATCACACACGAAAAACAAAACAACAACAAAAAAATGAAACCTTTTTTTTCAGAAAATGCTTTTGGCAAAGGACTCTCTCATCTCCCCTCAATTTCTCACGCAAAAACCATTTGTGTTTTTCGGCCGGCAGATCCAGTGGTCTCCCCCTTCTTCCCATCAATCACAACCAGAAGAAGACCGACATTGGAGTCTTACGCCCGGTTCTGGTGTTCACAATTTTAAAAGGATATTGAAAAACTGGAGAAGGCGCAGAGAAAAACCACAAAAATAATTGGAGCGCTGCGGAAAATAAATGCTTTTACAGTGAGAGGTTTAATGACTTCAGCCTCTCTTGCCTGTCAGAGAGAAGACTGAGAGATGATTTGATTCTAGTGTCTAACTACCTTCACAGGGAGAAAATACCAGATACAAAATGGTACCTAATCTAGTGGAGAAAGGTATAACGAGACCCAATGGCTGGAAATTAAAGCCAAACAAACTCAAATGAGAAATAAGGCACAATTTTTTAACAGTGAGGGTGATCAACCATTGAAATCTCACTATTAGAAGCTGGGAGTGGACAACAGGGGATGAGTCACTTGATACATTGTCCTGTTTTGTTCATTCCTTCTGAAGCATCTGGCACTTTCAGAAGACAGGATACTGGACTAGATGGACCATTTGATCTGCCCCCGTAGGGCCATTCTTATGGAACAGACACCCCAGGGAATTGATGGATTCTCTGTCTTTTGATGTCTTCAAATCAAACTGGGCTTTTCTAGACGTTGTGCTTTAGCCAAACAAAGTCACTGACTAGCTGAAATTCGGTGTCCTGTATTAAGGGACAATAGTAGGTCAGACTGGATGATCTAATGGTCCCTTCAGGTCTTGATATGAATATCAAAGAGATCCAGATGGATTTCTTGCTTCCGGGGCATCACTGAAAAAACTCACCTCTCAGGTCCTCCTGCAGAATTTTTCTGGCTGGTGTTCAGGAGAGAGGCAGACGAGAGCCCAGCCTGGGTTTCAGGCCTGCAGGCTGAGTTTGCAGCCCGGGCAATTAGAAAAATCCCCTGTTTAGATTTGCGAATGGACTGGAGTCAATTTGATCTGGAAGCTGCTGCGAGAGAATAAAATATGCCACCCCTCTTTGACAATGTCCCTTGGCTGCGAGCAGCTGCTCTTGAACACAACGTCATCAATGTCTCGAAGCTTTATGGCTTTTTCTATTGGGTCCTTTTTATTGGTGGCTATTTTTCAAGCAGCCTGGGCCATAAAGTGAGCAGCTCCCAGCATGATGGGCTCGGCTAAGCCTCTGATATTGCAGCCGACCACTTCTGTACTCCGTTTCCCTTCCCACCAGCGTGGGCCTCGGTTAAGAAGATTCTACTGCACAAGAAGATGGTGTGGGGCTGGGTCTCTCCCAGACCATCTAGGGTGACCAGATGTCCCGATTTTATAGGGACAGTCCCGATTTTGGGGTCTTTTTCTTATATAGGCCCCTATTACCCCCCATCCCCGTCCTGATTTTTCACATTTGCTGTCTGGTCACCCTAAGACCATCTAGATCAGCTCCTCTGCTGCAGCGCCATTGTGTTATTAGTCACAGCCTTCGCCGGATCTGGAGATTATCTAGCTAACATGCTACAGAGTAGAGTACTTATTCTCTGCTCCATCACACCGGTGTAACTCCACTAATGTCAAAAAGCCAGAGCTCCATGTGGTCCAAACCAGCCTCGCTCTATTGGCTTTAATGGCATTACACCAGCGTAGCAGAGTAGAAAGAGGTGAAGGGTGGGTTAGGATGCTAGCTTGGGAACCCAGGGTCAATCACCGATCCTGCCACAGGCTTCCCGTATGCCCTGGGCAAGTCACTTAAGCTCTGATCCTCCCACTGGTTTCAGATACCTTGAGGATCTGGGCCTTAGTCTGTCTATGCTCCTGTTTTCCCAGCTGTACAAGGTGGCTCGTTGCACTTCACAGGGGTGTTACAAAACAAACCCATTGAGTGTGAGATGCTCCGTGTAGAGTGGGGATGGGGGCCACATAAATATCTGGGGCCTTCAGAGTCAAATTCTCCCTTTAGTTGCACCAGTGTAAATCGGAAGTAACTAATGCAATCAGTGGAGTCGCTTCAAATACACTGGTGTAACCAACTGCTTCGTTCTCTCCTTTTTCTTTATCTTGCATTGTCAGTCACACCTGGAAAATGTTCTTACCGACTCTATGGCTGGGCGTGTGCAAATTTCCCTCTGTTGTAGGTTTTACGTGCGCATTGGAATGCGTTACCTAGGGAGGTGGTGGAGTCTCCTTCCTTGGAGGTTTTTAAGGTCAGGCTTGACAAAGCCCTGGCTGGGATGATTGAGTTGGGGATTGGTCCTGCTTTGAGCAGGGGGTTGGACTAGATGACCTCTTGAGGTCCCTTCCAACCCTGAGATTCTATGGTTCTATGATACACAATATCCTCAACAAGGGCTCAGTCCAGGGGCCATTGAAGTCAACAGGACATGCGTGAACAGGATCGGGCCCTAAATACAAGGGTTCTTCCCCCCCCCCCTCCCATTAGGAACATTCTCATTCTCTATATTAAAACACCAACCCCTGAGGACTCCCTGAATTTATATGCAAGACTTAAGAATACAGTTACAAGGCCTAGCTACCTTCCTGTTTGTTCATGGTAGTAAATTTTGGCAAAGCCAAGGCCCACCCTGTGTATTTTGGCCCTGGCTTTACACATAAGCCACAGCTATCAATAGCCAAGTGAAAACAAAGCAAACTAGTCCAACTCTCCCTCTTAGCTCCCTGAGGTTTTGTTATTTGACTCTGTTTCTGGGAATAAGTCTTGCGACACTTCTGGTTTACAATGCAATTGACACGCTTGTTTATGGCAGGCCGGTGGCTACTAGCAGTGATTCCCCCCCCTGCCCCCCCCCCCGC